>NC_092166.1:53697821-53805321 GCF_045791955.1 Oncorhynchus clarkii lewisi
GCCAGCCAGTAGGCCCACTTACAACTCTACAAACTCAAAGAGGAACACTGTGGTGGAAAACACAAGACTGTCCATTTCTCCCGTTTTTTAAATATTTTTTTGAAGTGTACTGAGCAGCACCGACTATCTCTGTGCTTGACACTAGCTGGAGCTCCTCCCAGTCTGCCATTGCTTCCATAGCTACACAATCAACGTATTTATGTAGATTGGTGATGAAGCCCCTCTGTACACGGATCTAGTCTAGATAAAGGTCTCCAATCCACAGAGGCCTGCTCTCATAAAGTCTTTCAGCATTGTACACTTGGCACTGAGCTCTAAAACGCTGTCCCTACTGTACCACTGTATCCCCTACTGAACGCTTGTGTACTGCAAACACACACACATACACACTAACAAAAGCCAGCTGCCTTCACCAGCGATGGGCGAAAGAGGTAGCCAGCTACGGTTCACGCTTTGGTCCTTCACTCGTTTGCCAGGGAAACAGAAGAGTAAAACACGAGAAGTTCACAGAGGGAGCAGATAGGCCGACCCAGAGGGAGGAAAAGCAAACGCCAAAGTGATATCAGTCATGCTGAAAAAAATCGAGAGACGAGAGGGAACGCAGTACAAATTATCCGCCGCAACACGGAAGAACAGATCAGAGGCATCCGTTGGGATTGGTCCGCCACTCTCGGGATAGGCGATATGCGCTAGGCTATTCCAGCCTGTTTGGCTTGAAGAAATGAGTTCAACTGGAAATATTACCCAATGGAAAACGGGGGGGGGGGGGGGGGGGGGGGGTTACATGACCTTTGATCAAACATGTTGCTTTAAACTATCGAAACCAAACCTCTTCAGACTCATCAAACGTTGACTTTGTTAGACGTTCGACAGACGGTCATCACGTGGCTGTGACTCGTCCTAATGAGCAGGCTAATAAAAAAAGGCTTGTTGGCCCAAAAACCAAGCTGAGGTGATTCGGATAGTCAGAGTTGGAAGAGATGAACATCACATCATCAGAATCGTAGCGGACAGGTGAGGTCCAACGGCAGCTCTCTTTACAGAGTTGGTCGGGATGCGGAGACGCGAGTAAAGTCTACCCTGGTGTGCCGGACCTGGGACGGCAGTGCGAGTGCTCAGGCCCCAGTATGACCAGAATACTTCGGCGACAGGGATAGGAAATCCATTATATGTCTTCAGCAAAAGATCATTGTGATTTTTCCATAGGTATTATGGCGCACGCCTGGGTGAAAACTCGATAGCAGGTTATCGCCTTCACCCAGCTGAAAATGAAATAGACTGATTGTACTCGTTCTAGTGAGGGATTGTGTGTGTGTGTGTACATTAGGCGATGTGTGCAGTTCCTGTGTGTGTGTGTGTGTGTGTGTGTGTGTGTGTGTGTGTGTGTGGGAGTGCACGAGAAGAGGGAGAAGATGCCTTGCCCCCTCCGCCACTGCTCCACCCAAGCCTCTCTCGCACTCCCCCGACTCTCGCATCTTAACAAGGCTTTTCCTCCGCTCCTCCTCCAAAAAGGCAAACCAAATCAATAAAAGAACAGGAAAAAAAAGGACTAAAGTGGAGGAACGAGAAGAGAGAAGGAAAAAAAAAACACACACTGAACTATAATTTGTTCTGTCTTTCAGCTTCAATTACAAAAAATATCAAATATTTTTGTTTGACTTCACAGCAAGACTTCAAGAGGGCCCCCAAGACTTCCTTCCATTTGCATCCAGCCACAGCCCACTGGTGGAGCTGAATTCCATTAATTATATGACCTATATATCACATAGTTAATATTGCAGCACTGGGAAAGAGAGAAACTCAGCCAATACTGGAGGAACGGGTCTAAATTTGGAGATCTTCAGGACATCAGAGCTCCCTTCTCCCAGCGCTTTTCTGAGGCGGCGCTCTTTGATCTCCTTCCCTCCTGACATTGTTTGCAAATGTCACTTTAATGGGACTGGCAAACACGCGAACGAACGCAGCCGCGCTCTTTTCTCTTTCTCCTCTTCTTCTTCTTCTTCTTCTTTCTCTCGAAAGCCCATCGTTGCAACTCCACTTTCCAGTGAATCAAAAAGGGAGAGAGGTCTGTCTCCAGCTGCTTTCCTGAAGGGAGCGGGTGTGAACGCGTGAATGTGTGGACAAAATGTCCTAACAACCCAGGGTTTCTTTAACTGTCGTTGCATGTACTAGCAATAATAACAATCGATTTGGACATTTTATTAACAAAACGAGACATACTGTATATACACGTAAGGTTATCCTGGTCAGGATGCATGTAAGCCTGAACAGAATTGTTAGCTCTACCGCAGCACTGGTAGTCCAGTTTGCAGTGTATAAGCCCTGGCTCAAGTGAGCTAGCCCAGGTTGAGGGCTACTAGTGTAGTATAGCATTCAGTATAATATTAGTATAGAATATTGGCCAGGATGGAGAAAGTTAGCGAATGGGCTAAGGTGCGCTGCTCTTGCACACTGTCGGTCATTGGTGGGTTCTCTGGAGCTGAAGGGAGTTAGCATGCTGGGTCTAGCGTCACCAGGCCAAGTGCTGATCTCTTAATCAGTGTCCAGAGCGACCAGAGCCCTCCTCTGAAGGCTGGGGCCCCTGCCTGCCTCTGCCAGCCCTGCTAACGCCATGAATATGGAGCCCTTCTGCGGCCGGGGCTTGCTTATGTTTTCTGTCTGATATCTCGGCCCCATTCCCATTTCAAAGAGAGGTCCACCCAGGGGTTTGACTTTTTGATCTGCTTGGCGACTGACTCGACCACCTGCATGTGGGATCAGCCGCGAGCGAGAACAAGACCAATCCCTCCTACCCTGCCTCCCTTGCCCTTCACACTGCCTCCCCATCCAGCCCCCACCTTCCCAGAACCCTCCAGAACCCCAGCGGTCATAAACTGGGTTTGGAGCTGCATCTTAACTCTCCGACCGCTCTGTTCCGCTGTGTGCTGTGGCTGGGAGGAGATGCTGGACATGATTGCCGTAGCAGCAGGAGTCGGCTCCGTTCCCACCACAGACAGTCCACCTCTGTCGGGCAAAGTCATGGGAGCCATTTTGTGACCGCAGTGTGAGGGCTGTAATGTCAGGGCCCCATGGCACTGAGATGACTGAGGAGAGAGCTGGGGCCGGTGGCTCCTCTAATCAGCCATGGCTTCCACCACCAGCCGATCCTTACACCCCTCAGAGGCCAGTGGTACCACCAACAAAGACCTCAAAACACAGAGACACTACTGCCTACTGCTCATGTCTTACTGCGAGCATTCCTCTTCCCAAGGTCTAGCACGGGAAGGTCCAGCTTCCATCTGCCATTGAGAATATACGCAGTGTGATAATATGCAATCCTCTTAATGAATTGATATGATTCCGCAAGTTTATCGATATGGCTCGACTGATATGGGTCGATGACTTAATCACGGGTCACTATTCCTGGATACCTCTTAAACACGACATTATATATATTAGCATTCAACGTTAATGAGATCACCATGACCATATTAATTAAAACCCTCAGGAGCCCAGATGATTGGATGAATAATTTAAGGGTGTGCTGAGGAAGAAGCCTTCCACCAGCCGACACTAGGCTAAGTAATTGAGGGACTATGACATGCCAGGGCATGTACTGTCGAGGAGGACTAGCACAGGACAGGGTTTAGTCAACTCCAGTCCTGTAAATTCAGGGTTACATTTCAACCAATTAGTATCGTGGACATTAACTTATGCCGTTAAAGAAATACTATTCGACTTTGTCACTAGACCAACAGCTAACTCAGACGTGTGGATCTTAAAGAGTATTTCTTAGAGAAGTGAGGTTTCTTTCTCAGTTTCATTCAGTTAATTAGCTGCCTTGAACCAAAAGAACAGATATACTAATGAGTGTGTAATTGATGCGCAGCTGGAGTGATACCCAGGATTCATAGTGGTTCTCCTCTCCTCCGGATCAACCAGGAGAAACAGAGAAAAGAGAGGTGGAAAGACCAACTTAAATCCGCTACGACGTTATCTTACCCTCTCTCTCGCTGAGCAATCCTGTCCTTTTTTACTCACTTTTTAATATCCAAGCAATTTCAGTATTGATCAAACTACATTACACATATTGCATTCAAAGCGTTAAACAGTCAATACATTTTTATTTTTATTGTCCCATACACCGGATAGGCGCAGTGAAATGTGTTTTTTTTTAGCAGGGTCAATACGAGGTAAGGCACCCTCAAACAGTTAAGTTAGAAAGAGTATCAGTATTAAACAGTTGAAAAGGAGAGTAGCAGAGTACCAGAAGCTAATTTGCGCAGCACAGTGGAAGTTGCATAGCAGTAGAGGTTCCCCTACTGGCCTCATTTACATATAACACTATAACTCTTTTGCACACTTCTGGCAAGCTTAAAACACAAAACACAGCAAGCCTCCCCCCCCAAAAAAAACAGCGCAGCATTTTACATGACTAATACAAATACAACAATCAAATGTGTGAAATCTACAGGAGCAAGTAACGAAATTCACAAAAACGGTAGACGGTCTTAATATCAAAACTACACCATGTGACACTTTTGTTTATTTGTCCCCTTTCCTGGTTATAAATGACTTTTAGAGATGCAAACAAACGTAAACAAAACCGTACAACCAAAGACTTTCTTTTCTCTAAACGTTAAAGGAAAGAGGAGTAAAAATGCTTGGTATTTGTCAAAAGAAGAATGGGAAGCCCCGTGAAGCAGAAAGCAAGACAGCGGTTGGGAAGAGGTTGGGGGGTCCAACCAGCTTTAGAAAGACCTAATAAATCCTGATTTGAGAGTCGGGGCTAACCAGAGAAAGACGCGAGCCTGCAAGAGCTAGGCAGGCGCTACCGCTCTTAAATGCTACGTTTGATTAAGTCTTCCCATTAGGTGACAGCTGAACTTTAACATTAATATGATAATATTGAAATAAGTGGGTGTTATTTACTTTAGCGCCCGGGTGGAGGCGGTAGGGGGAGGAGGGGCAGCGGGGGAGGACAAGGGAAAGGAGGGAGGATGATGAATGATTTCTGGACAGCTCTGGGTGACACCAGGCGAGCCCAGGCCTCCTCTAATCAGACTTGACAAAATGGAGACCTATGCAGAAATATTGGTTACAGTCGGCGTCACAGCCCTGCCTGGTCTCCTGCTAGCACTCCCACACCGGCCCCTGATTGTCTAAAGCCACTGAAGCATCTATTTCAATTGGCACTTCCTTCCTAGCACAGGGATTTTAAATTTAGCTGGTGTCATTTACATATTACTCTTAATCAAAAAACCACACTGGGAAATAAAAAAGAAAAAAAAATAGAAAAGAAACAAAACCGTGGCGTCACGGTTCAGGGGTAGGCGCAGAGGCACTTTATAAAATGGAGATGTGACAAGACATTAAGCTGAGTGTGTGTGTGTGCGTGCGTGTGTGTGCGTGCGTGTGTGAGAGAGAGAGAGAGAGAGGGGGGGGGTTGGTATGCTTGTGAGTGAACGGATGTGGGTAAGAGTAAGGAAGAAAGAAGGAGAGAGACAGAGAGAGAGAGAGAGAGAGAGAGAGACAGAGAGCGCGAGTTGGCTAGGGGTGGTGGTATGGCTAGGGGTGGTGGTGTTTGTGAAAATTACGGACAATTTTACGGACAAAATTACAGACAATTTCGAAAATTGCCGGAGTGTACTGCGTACAGCTTGTGTTTTTCTTGTTCTTCGAAAAAGCATCCAGCATTGGTTGTCGGACAGCTCTTATACAGTATCATTCTGCATTAGACTGATGGAACTATAACATAGTTAACCGCAGAAAAGAGTCGTCTACATCACACACAACGTATGGGGACTTCACATACTGTGCGCTCATAAGACAACAGTCTTCGAACACATGGACATACTTTCCCCCCTAGGATTATGGAGAACCACAGTACAGTATGCATTCGGGATAAATAAGATGTGGGTTTGAGTGCGCATGAGTTTCTGTACGTGCTTTATGACGCATGTACTTGCCACCTGTGTACACCGTATGACTGCCTATTAGGGCCCTTCTCGAGTGCACTTGGGTCTAAATGAGCGGACGTGAACGTGGCTGATGACACAGGTGGAGACATCTGCAGAGAGGTGCGTTAGAATCAAGGTCCCTACCTGCCTCTTATCTTCTCAGCATTCCCGTTAGGATGCGGGAGCTCTTGCCCAGGTTGGCGTCGGTCTCTCTCAGCTAGAAGCAGGGGGGGGGGGGAGAAAGGACAGGTGTGACACAGAGACATACACAGTCCATGTAGGAGGTTGAGGGGGTTGAGGGGTGAGTGAGACTGGGAGAGAGTCTCTGGGGAAGAATGTGGGAAATGCAGAGAATAAAACTGGGATAAAAATGAGAGACAGAAAAATATTCAGAGAGACAAACAAAGAACGAGAGAAGGGCCCGTAAATTGAAAGATAAACATGTACGGTCGAAGGAGCACACAGTGACTGAACACATTGTATATAAGGCATTGTGCAGGATTGGAGCCTTCAGGTTCGCTGTGGTTTCGGATTATTCCTACTTTCACATCTACACACTAATGGCACAATCAGATCCATCGGCAAAATGTTACTCTTTTCATTATTGTGACAACTGCTTGCAACATGGAGAGATGTCTCGACCGACGTCCGTGCTGTGTTGTACTGAACAGTACTTACGATGTCCCGTGCGCAATAATGAATATCCTTCAGTATCTCTCTTTTATCTTTCGCTCTCTTTTTGGGGGTCACATTTCTGTTTTTGTTTTCAGCCTCTGTGACACGAGAAGCGTGACGGACACCACCAGTCAAACGTTTGGACTCATTCCAGGGTTTTTCTTTACTTGTACTGTTTTCTACATTGTAGAATAATAGTGAAACCATCAACACTATGAAATAACAGGTACGGAATCGTGTCGTAACCCAAAACAAGTTCTGGTTACTACTCTCCTTTCGTTCGCTCTCTCCACGTGAGGGTTGTTCTGGCATGCTGTTTGGAGGACCGTGCTTGGTGCCAGGCTGAGCAGCCTCAGATGTGGTTCTGGGCGGGTTCAGCTGCTGGCTCTGACACCAGCCCCACAGCCGCCTGATGTCTCTCTCAAACTCCATGGATGGATCGCTCCCCAGACTTCCCACTTTTCTCCCAAAATACCACACTCTCTCTCTCTGAATCAATCTCACACTCTTTCCTTCCACTCTTGTCTTTCTCTCACTTTCTGAATCAATCTCACACTCTGGCTGTTCTCTCATTCTCTCTCTCTCTCAGCCATATCAAAGGGCCCATTTATGAGATATAGCTTAAGATTGATGAGGCAATAAGGCAAACAATACATTGTAATGAAGTAGTTAAGGAGCTCATATACTGTGAGGATTGGTGGCGGGGCCTCAGTGAGTGAAGTTAAAAAAGGACATCTACGTTTGTCCCCAAGTTCAAGGGTCTGCTGTCGACCTCATTGATACCAGAAAAAAATCATGTCAATAAACTTTCACACCTGCTTTGTCTGTAGGGAACAGCTATGTCTCCTGCTGTGTGTGTGTGTGTGCGCCACTGCTTGTGAATGCAAGTGTGCGTCTCTGTATTTATGCTTAAACGATGCCCCCCAAACGCCTTCATCCTCTGTCTTTTTCATGCGAGAACGACGTTTACCGATCCATCCATCCTGTGTGTCTTCACATCATGTTTTTCTTCTTTCCCCCCTCCCCTTTTTTTTGCCCCACAAACTGTCTTTAAAAGGAAGAGGGGGGCCTGTGCAGGCTCATGGGAAAGAGAAAACGAGGGAGAGAAAGCGAGGGACTATCCTCCTTAGCGGCAGGCAGACCTTTTGAAAGGAGATGTTTGATTTCCTTTGAAATCGCCTGCGAGGCCCACTGCCATGTTGTGATCTTAAAGCATTCTCCGTAGAGGGTGCCGTCAGAGGGCCCCTCCCCGTGCTGGGGCTCTCTCTGCTCTACCTGTCTGTCTGACTGTCTGTCTGTCTGTCTGACTGTCTGTCTGTCTGGGGAGGGGGGAGAGAGGGTCAGAGTCTAAAGCTCTAAGTGTAGAGATGAGAGAAGAAGAGGAGAAAGTGAGAGAGAGATGCAAGGCCTAATACTCAGTTCTTTATGCAGTCAGTGTGTGTGTGTGTTTGTCCGTCCGTGCATGTGTGTGCGAGCGTTTCTGTGTGTGGATGCTTGTGTGTTCAACTAGACAGTCTTACATCATCTTACATGGGACACACAATGCCTTCATGAGCACAGCGGTGGAGGTGGTGAACGTCCCTAACCAACCACAACGCCTTGTTGTCATCAGCCCTTTGTCCTTGCCTTCAATCCCACTGTCCTTCTAGCGCAGGCCTTTACACACTCGTTAGATTATGAGGGTAGCGGCTCGTGTCCGGCGCGCGCGTGTCCTGCATGTGCGCGAGCAACTGTTCTCACCCGGTCTCTGGATCTCTGGATCTTCTCGCGGTCACTGTGCAAGTTAGCCAGGATCTCTTGGCACACTTGTTCTGAAAGACAAAAGAGAGGAGAAACACAGTATAGGTAAGCATGGGTACGCTGTGCCTGGGATGCACCCGTCTTCCCTTTGATTCCTAACTGAACCTTTTCTGAGAGAAGTTGAAGCTAAGTGCCTTACTTAAGGACATGACAGCACTAAGCCCCGAACTTGAACCAGTGATTTAAGTCCATTTCTTAAGTGCTCTGCTTCTGTTGCCAAATAGTCTAGTCCACAGCTAAAGCGGATAGGCATTGAGGTGTGCATTAAGACCCACAGTATGTGTGAGGTGTTTGTGTGTGTAAGCTATTGTAGCAGACAGCTGGCTTCAGCTTAACCAGCCCACTAACCTTCGAACATTAGAGAACATTGGGCCAAAAACCCATGTCTGGCCTAGCTAAGCCTTACTTAGCACAGCTAAATTGAGCCTGGATCAGCTGTGCAGACAGAACCATCAGCTTCGCCACCACTAGCAATGAATCCTAACTTAATGCCATATTCTTAGAATAGATATGGGCGGCTGCACGTCAGGAAGGCCCGGAAATATTTTTGGGGGTATCTCAGACTGTTCTGGCAATTCGAAGATAGAAACGTCATTGGGAAGAAGGATGTTTGATATTCCTTTTACAGTTGTGTCACAAACCATTTCAGGGGTAATGATGATGAAAGTGGCCATTTTGGGTCCTTTTTCAACCTATACATACATAAGACCCTATGATCTGTGAACCGTAGATGATACAGACAACATCTGGGTGTGACTATACTCCTTCTAGTGTGCTCTAACGTCATGTATGTCTAGATTCTGAAATAGAAATGTTCACAGTCATTTATTCAACGTTAAAAGTGGAAGATATGACCCATTTAATACAGTGCCTCCAGAAAGTATTCACACCCCTTGACCTTTTCAACATTTTGTTGTGTTACAGCCTGAATTCAATTAAATATATTTTTTTTTCCTGCAAACAATACCCCATAATGACAAAGTGAAAATAAGTGGATACATTTTTGCACATTTATTGAAAATGAAATACAGAAATATCTCATTGTTCATACTGTACATTGGAGAAAGACTACCACTGAAGTATTGTGCTCAGTTTCTATTACCTTGTAAATTAAATTCAAATATACACCTCAGAGAAGTTTCTGATGCCCTCCCAATCACCCCGTCCCAATCCCTTTGGATAGAGCCCCTCTCCACTCTCACCAATAACCACCATTGAATCTGAGCTATAAAGACATACCAGGAATAACAATTTTTATTTGATTTATTTTACTCTTATTTTCAATGACGGCTTAGGAACAGTGGGTTAACTGCCTTGTTCAGGGGCAGAACCATAGCTCGGGGATTCAATCTTCCAACCTTTCGGTTACTAGTCCAACTGCCGCACCAAATATTGACATATCCTAATCTGTCCAGAACTCATTCATATTACAGCAGGTTTGCAAATCACAAAAATACAAAAAAATGACGTTGTAGTATAGTTAAATCCTTCCTTCTCTCTCCCAAGCCAAACCCATCCCTCCCTCTTCACCTCCCCGGTTTCTCCACCCTTTACCCCACCCAAGCTTTCCCCAACCTCCCATCCTTGCCCACCCAAGCTAAGCTTGTCCCAACCTCCCATCCAACCTCCCATCCTTGCCCACCCAAGCCAAGCTTGTCCCTACCTCCCATCCAACCTCCCATCCTTGCCCACCCAAGCCAAGCTTGTCCCTACCTCCCAACCTTGCCCACCCAAGCCAAGCTTATCCAAACCTCCCATCCTTGCCCACCCAAGCCAAGCTTGTCCCTACCTCCCATCCTTGCCCACCCAAGCCAAGCTTATCCAAACCTCCCATCATTGCCCACCCAAGCCAAGCTTATCCAAACCTCCCATCCTTGCCCACCCAAGCCAAGCTTGTCCCTACCTCCCATCCTTGCCCACCCAAGCCAAGCTTGTCCCTACCTCCCATCCTTGCCCACCCAAGCCAAGCTTGTCCAAACCTCCCTACCTCTCAGACACACTAAAGGTGTCCGCATGCTTCAGATCGACGGGCACCTAGCTGAACTCTGCTAGCCGA
This sequence comes from Oncorhynchus clarkii lewisi, assembly GCF_045791955.1. NCBI lineage: Eukaryota > Metazoa > Chordata > Actinopteri > Salmoniformes > Salmonidae > Oncorhynchus > Oncorhynchus clarkii. The sequence goes on from NC_092166.1 coordinate 53,708,292, forward strand.
ACCAAATGAGTGTGCTCGCATACTCCCTTAAATGATCTTTGCTTGAGAAACGAGAGCAAATTGGCAGTGGTACCTTTTGTCCTTTTTGAGACGCCATAGCCAGTATACACTTCCTCAAAATAGTTAGAATTGATCTAATCTGTCATTAATTTGGATGTTTTTGCAGAGGAGATCTTAGTCATGCAATTTTACATTAACATGATCGGAGCAGTATTTTTCAATTAAGAAATTTGCTTGAAAACGAGTCATCATTCACTGAATGACAACAAAGACTATAGTTATAACCTCAACCCGGCACAGCCAGAAGAAGACTGGCCACCCCTCAGAGCCTGGTTCCTCTCTAGGTTTCTTCCTAGGTTCCTACCTTTCTAGGGAGTTTTTCCTAGCCACCGTGCTTCTACATCTGCATTGCTTGCTGTCTGGGATTTTAGACTGGGTTTCTGTATAGCACTTTGTGACATCGGCTGATGTAAAAAGGGCTTTATAAATACATTTGACTGATTGGTCAACAGTAGGGATTCTTCAATCAATCACCAACGAAGGGGCGTAGACTTCGGCTACGAAGTCCAAAACAAACAAAAACGTCAGAAAATAGCGTCATAATATATGCACGAACTCTAACGAACTGAATCAGCTGGGAAGCCTTCACACCCATCTATCGACTTACTCATCCATTCCCACCCAACATATACTGTACCCCATGCATCCACACACCTATTCTCTCCCATCCTCATACACATATTCACCATCCCATTCTCTCCCACCCTCATACACATATTCACCATACCATTCTCTCCCACCCTCATACACATATTCACCATACCATTCTCTCCCACCCTCATACACATATTCACCATCCCATTCTCTCCCACCCTCATACACATATTCACCATACCATTCTCTCCCACCCTCATACACATATTCACCATACCATTCTCTCCCACCCTCATACACATATTCACCATCCCATTCTCTCCCACCCTCATACACATATTCACCATACCATTCTCTCCCACCCTCATACACATATTCACCATACCATTCTCTCCCACCCTCATACACATATTCACTATACCATTCTCTCCCACCCTCATACACATATTCACCATACCATTCTCTCCCACCCTCATACACATATTCACTATACCATTCTCTCCCACCCTCATACACATATTCACTATACCATTCTCTCCCACCCTCATACACATATTCACCATCCCATTCTCTTGCATGCACGCACACACACACACACACACAGAGACCATTAGCTATGTACACACACGGCCTTCCCCAGAGGGGTAAAGGGGATCACCCTTTACCCATCTCTATCTCCCACTGTTCCATCTTTACTTCCGTCTCTCTCTCACCACACACACTAAGTTTGTTAAAGTACATTTCCATCTACAGTACCTGACTCTCTCACCTGACCACAGTCACGGTATTGACAGTTATTGAATGCTATGTAGTCCATTGGAATAGGCCACTTCTATCGTTACTTCATAGAGAAGAACAGTTATTTGAGGAAAGTAGATTATATTGGGGGGAGGGGGAAAGGATATGGTCTCAATTTACGATAAACTCAGTGCTCCTCTATAAAAACAAAGTAGCCTATCGCTGGCCCAGATTCATACACTGAGGCAAAAAAGGTTGATCAAAGTGGAAAGAAAGCGGGCTCTTCATGGAATAGCAATGTGGGCATTCATTTCCTGATTCCGCTTTGTTCAAGTTTATTTGCTGCTAATCTGTGAATCTTTGAGTGACAGTAGGTTGTTCGAGATTTGCGCAGATTGGAAACGTTGCAAGTTGTCAAATGAGGGTTTGTAAGTATTGAAAAATTCCAAACTTTTTGTTAATGTAATTCATGAAAGCACACTTTTAAACAAGATAAATTAATTAATAAAACATTTAAAAAATGGACTTATCAGCCATTATCGGAATGACCCTTGTATCTGTGGTGCTGTGTGTGTGCCAGTGAGAGTGGGCCGTTGTTGCCCGAGGAGAGAGAGAGAGCGACATTTCAGCAGCAGGTTCAAAATAATCACAGGCAGATTAACTAGATCACCAATTGAAAACATAACCAAGCGAGGGAACTGCTACAAGTTAACTATAGCTAACTAAGCATTCATTTTGTTGTTGCCTTTCCACCTGCACTGTAGAGCCTAAATAAATCTGCACCGTTGGAAAGCTGGGATTCCCCGCTATTAAACAATAGCCATGTCATTGTGACAACATTAAACATATTCTAATAGCCTAATTGACAAATAACTTAATGCGCATAGATCTCCCACAAAACATGAATATTTGGGCCTTATATATAAACATGTCTAGTCAGATACCTTGCTTTGAAACAGCCTACCTTATCCATTTGATTTCGGACTTATTGAATGAAGGAATCCTTTTATAAAGACAAACGTATTTGGTTGTAATGTTGAAAAAGCCAGTCCTGCACACCTAGGAGCTCTCCAGATCGAGGGTTGACCACATGTTGATAACATGTGACTAACAGTACAGTTCTATGTGGGGGGCTAAGTGCCTTGATCAAGGGCACAACGGCAGGAGGTGGTAGGTCTACATGGGATCAGACACAGCAGCTTTCCAGGTTTAATAATGCTTACTTTTTCCATGTAGACTATATTAATAGTCATGAACATATGCGTTAAAAGTCATAGAGAAGTCATGGAAAATGTGTATAAACCATTAACAGTGAATAATGAATTTCGGTGAACATAGGACAGTTCCTGCACTTCTTCCATCCATACCCTATAATGCCAAAGTGGAATTATGTTTTTCAAAATGTTTACAAATTAATAAGAAATGTACAACTGAAATGTGTTGAGTAAATATGTATTAAACCACTTTGTTATGGAACGCATAAATAAATTCAGGAGTAAAAAGATTTCTCAATGACTACCTCATCTCTGTACCCCACAATATACAAATATCTATAAGGCCCCTCAGTCGAGCAGTGAATTTCAAACAGAGATTCAAACACAAAGAACAGGGAGGTTTTCCAGAGTTTAATGGCTGTGATAGGAGATAAATGAGGATGGATCAATAACATTGTAGTTCCTCCACAATACTAACCTAATTGACAGAGTGAATAGAAGGAAGCCTGTACAGAATATAAATATTACAAAACATGCATCCTGTTTGCAATGAGGCACTAAAGTAAAACTGCAACACATTTGGGGAAGAAATTTACTTTATGTCCTGAATACAAAACATTGTGTTTAGGGCAAATCCAACAAAACACATCACTGAGTACCACTCTTCATATTTTCAAGCATGGTGGTGCCTGCATCATGTTATGGGTATGCTTGTCATCGGCAAGGACTAGGGAGGTTTTTTAGGATAAAAAGAAACGGAATAGAGCTAAGCACAGGTAAAATGCTAGAGGGAAACCTGGTTCAGTCTGCTTTCCAACAGACAATGGGAGACAAATGCATCTTTCAGTAGGACAATAACCTACATCACAAGGCCAAATATACACTGCAGTTGTTTACCAAGACGACATTGAATGTTCCAGAGTGGCCTAGTAACAGCTTGAAACTCTTTGGCAAGACATGAAAATAGCCATCTATCAATGATCAAAAACCAACGTGACAGAGCTTGAATAATTTTGAAATGAATAATGTGCATTGAACAATCCAGGTGTGCAAAGCTCTTAAGAGACTTACTCAGAAAAACTCACAGCTGTAATTGCTGCCAAAGGTGTCATTATGGGGTAATCACTCTGTCATTATGGGGTATTGTGTATCGATGGGCGAGATACATTTATTTGGTATTTATTTTGAACTCAGGCTGTGGAATAAGTAAAATGGTATGAATACTTTCTAAAGGCACTGTAGGTCTGAAAAGGGCCTAAAATGGCCACTTTCTCAAAAACGGTTTGTGATACAAATGTAAAAAGCATATCAAACATCCTTCCTTACTACAAGTTTTATGTGAGAATTGCCAGAACAATCTGATACAAAAAAAATATTCCTGGCGTGGAATTGCCCATATATAGAGTGCATTCGGAAAGTATTCAGACCCTTTGACTTTTCCACATTTTGTTACATTACAGCTTTACTATAAAATGTATTAAATAAATGTTTTTCCTCATCAATCTACACACAATACGCCATAATGACAAAGCGAAAACAGGTTCATAGAAATGTTTTCAAATGTATTAAAAAAATATGGAAACACCTTATTTACATAAGTATTCAGCCCATTTGCTATGTCCCTCGAAATTGAGCTCAGGTGCATCCTGTTTCCATTGATAATCCTTGAGATGTTTCTACAACTTGATTGGAGTCCACCTGTGGTAAATTAAATTGATTGGACATTATTTGGAAAGGCACAAATAATTATTTGGAAGAGCAAAAACCAAGCAATGAGGTCGAAGGAATCGTCCGTAGAGATCCGAGACAGGATTGTGTCAAGGCACAGATCTGGGGAAGGGTAACAAAACAATTCTGCAGCATTGAAGGTCCCCAAGAACACAGTGGTAGAAGTTTGGAACCACCAACATTCTATTTACAGCTGACCACCTGGGCAATCGGGGGAGAAGAAGCCGATGGTCACTCTGACAGAGCTCCAGAGTTCCTCTGTCCAGAAGGACAACCATCTCTGCAGCACTCCACCAATCAGGCCAGACGGAAGCCACTCCTCAGTAAAAGGCACAAGACAGTTCATTTGAGTTTGCCAAAAGGCACCCAAAGGACTCATATATTGAGAAACATCATTCTCTGGTCTGATGAAACCAAGACTGAACTCTTTGGCCTAAATGCCAAGCTTCACATCTGGAGGAATCCTGGCACCATGCCTACTGTAAAGCATGGTGGTGGCAGCATCATGCTGTGGGGATGTTTTTCAGCAGCAGGGACTAGTCAGGATCAAGGGAAAAGAGATCCTTGATGAAAACCTGGTCCAGAGCGCTCAGGACCTCAGACTGGGGCGAAGGGTCACCTTCCAACAGGAGAACAACCCTAAGCACACAGCCAAGACAATGCAGGAGTGGCTTCGGGACAAGTCTCTGAATGTCCCTGAGTGGCCCAGCCAGAGCCCAGACTTGAACCCGATTGAATATCTCTGGAGAGACCTGAAAATAGCTGTGCAATGACACTCCCCATCCAACCTGACAGCGCTTGAGAGGATCTGCAGGGAAGAATGGGAGAAACTCCCCAAATACAGGTGTGCCAAGCCTATAGAGTCATACCCAAGAAGACTTGAGGGTGTAATCAATGCAAAATGTGCTTTTTTTTCAAATGTTTAAAAAATACGTTTTTGCTTCTTCATTAATGGGTATTGTGTGTATGATGATTAAAAAAACTATTTAATCAATTTTCAAATAAGGCTGTAAGGTAACAAAATGTGGAAAATGTCAAAGGGTCTGCATACTTTTCGAATGCACTGTACTTAGAATAAAACAGAACTACATGCAATTCTAGGAATTTTATCCAACAATTGCAGAGGGTGAATTGTATGCATTTTATATGAGGTAATATAGGTAAATATTTTCATTTAAAAATTTTAACAATTGCTTTAATAATGGCTTAATTTGTATTTGTAATGTATCCCCAAATCCATGTGTATGTGTGTATAGTGCGTATGTTTGTGTTGCTTCACAGTCCCTGCTGTTCCATAAGGTGTGTTTTTATCTTTTTTTTTTTTTTAATCAAATTTTACTGCTTGCTTCAGTTACGTTATGTGGAATAGAGTTCCATGTAGTCATGACTCTATGTAGTACTGTGTTCTGGACTTGGGGACTGTGAAGAGACCTCTGGTGCATGGGCGCCAGTAGTTCAAACAGACAGCTCGGTGCATTCAACATGTAGTGATATACAAGTAGTGATGAAGTCAATCTCTCCCACACTTTGAGCCAAGAGAGATAGACATGCATATTATTACTGTTAGCTCTCTGTGCACATCCAAGGGCCAGCCGTGCTGCCCTGTTCTGAACCAATTGCAAAGTCCCTTTTTGTGGCACCTGACCACACGAATAGTCGTACAGGTGCGACAAAACTAGGGCCTGTAGGACCTGCCTTGTTGATAGTGTTAATAAGAAGGTAGAGCCGCGCTTTATTATGGACAGACCATCTTAGCTACTGTTGTATCAATATGTTTTGACCATGACAGTTTACAATCCTGGGTTATTTATTTTAATTTTTATTTATTTAGCCTTTAACCCCAGTTAAGAACAAATTCTTATTTTACAATGACGGCCTACCCCGGCCAAACCCTCCCCTAACCCGGACGACACTGGGCCAATTGTGCGCCGCCCTATTGGACTCCCGATCACAGCCCAGGATCGAACCAGGGTCTGTAGTGACGCCTCTAGCACTGTAATGCAACTAAACTGTGCTCTTATATCACTTTAATTCCAGCTCTCACAACAGTATCTCAAGCAGTACAACTACATCCTGCTACTGGACTCCAATCAGCAGATGCAATATTCATAAAACCACTTTCTTTGAAATGTTGCTCTTCTATCGTGGACGTAAACACATTAACGCACACTTAGAAAACATTGCCAACAAGGCGCCTGACAAGCTCGTCAGTGGTCACTGTCATTTCCTGGTCCCTTGGGTTAGACGGAGAAAAAAAAACACACCAAACAAACAAACCTAAAAAAAAAGATCCCACCGCTGGCACCAACTGTAAGCAGGTACTGCATTAGGGTAAAAAAAAATGAGTGCGAAAGAAAAAAAGAGAAGTGAGGAATCTTTGCGCGGATCAAAGACGGCCTTTCAAACACACCAAACAATCCGGCGTAAACAACGCACTGCTGAGTAGATTACACTACACAGGTGCGGCACTCCAAAGAGCCCATGTGCTGCGCTGCCTGTTTAGGGGAAACGCCGCAAAAAAAGGGCTACATCTGGCAGCTAAACAAGATAGAAAGGAGAGAGCGCAAAGAGAGGAGGAAGAGAAAAAAACGGGGGCGCACAATGTCTCTTTTTGCCTTCATTAATTTCTAATCAGGGACGAGACAGATTGAAGGATACACAGATTAAACAGTGCAGTCAGACAGTCACATGTGACAAATAGGGCAGATTAAAAGACTGAATACAGGTATTAATAACCATAATAATACAAGCACCCCCCCCCCCCCATCCCTCCCATGTCCCCTCCAAAAAGAACAAGGAATAAACAGGGAAAGGAGGTGCGCAGGAAATCTTCTGTAAAGACAACTAAGCGCCTCTATCCGTCTCTGTCAGGGATGGGGCTTAAAACAAATGAGGGTGACAGTGCTATACAAGTATTTGGCGTGGAGGAAGACCGAGAGCGCATTATTGGTAAAGCACACACTCCAACTGAGAAGATGGATGAGGTCGTTGCAGAAGAATAGGGCCCAATGGCATCCTGCTGTAAAGACTCTGCTGCTGGAGCGGTGCTGAGTTGACATTAAGTCCTTGGTTGTAGTGTACAGGGCCTCGCTCTGAATGATACACATGTAACGGAATGTTTAACGGAGTCCCCTCTCTCAGAAATGTAAAAGTTGTACTGAAGAATTTGCCTGATTATAAACACAAATAATGTCCTTGAGCTTTCAGTAAACAGATACACAATGTCCTTTCAGATTATGGTTGAACTATGCCTCTTGTAGCTTCCCCAAGAGGCTAAAACCTCTTGATTAGGGCCGCAATGAACCACATTGGTTGAACCAAATCTAATCAAAATGAAATCGTGTTTGTCACATGCTTTGTAAACAACCAGTGCAGACTAACAGTGAAATGCTTACTTACAGGTCCTTTTCCAACAATGCAGAGTTAAAGATAAAACATTTAAACAGCAAAACGAGGAATAAATACCCAGTGAATAACGAATAACAATAACATGGCTAAATACAGGGAGTACCAGTACAGAGTCGATGTGCAGGGGTACGAAGTAATGGAGGTTAGCTATGTACATATGGTAGGGGTAAAGTGACGAGACAACAGGAGAGATAATAGACCGGTAGCAGCAGTGTGTGAAAGTGTGTGTGGCGTCAGTATGCATGTGTGCGTATGCTGTGCGTGCGTGTGGGTGTATGTGTAAGTATCGGTGAGTAGAGTCCAGTGTGTGTGGCATCAGCATGCATGTGTGCGTATGCTGTGCGTGTGTGTATGTGTAAGTATGTGTGGGTAGAGTCCAGTGTGTGTGGGTGTATGTGTAAGTATGTGTGGGTAGAGTCCAGTGTGTGTGGGTGTATGTGTAAGTATGTGTGGGTAGAGTCCAGTGTGTGTGGGTGTATGTGTAAGTATGTGTGGGTAGAGTCGGGGTAGAAGCTGTTCAAGGTCCTGTCGGTTCCGGACTTGGTGCACTGGTACCGCTTGCCGTGCAGAGACAACAGTCTATGGCTGGGGTGGCTGGAATCTTTGACAATTTTTGGGCCCTTCCTCCGACACCGCCTGGTATAGAGGTCCTGGGCGGCAGGTACCTCGGCCCCAGTGATTCACGAAGGCTGCTATAGTATCTTAACAAGAGGGTCTCCTTTCTTATCTTTCTTCTTAAAAAAAAAAAAAACAATCCGCTCGCCTCACTTTTCAAACAATGAAACCGGTTAAGTATTCAATATAATGTGCATGGCCTAACAGAGACGCATAAACACACAAAGAGAAAGACAACCGCCCAGGCGCATTTCAGGTTTCTTTCCATTCTACTGACAGTGCTGCTGAGAGGAGCCGCGCGCCTGTCTCTATGAGAGGCTGGCCTGTCTCTCTATGAGAGGCGGGCGGAGTCAAGGTTTCCGAGAGCGCGCCAGCTATCTAACGCAGAGCACCACCATTGTGCACCTTTAGAGGATGTTAATATCAAGGTCGTCACTGGCGGTGCGTTTATCCTTGAGAGAGGCAGACAATGACAAAATGAGGATGAATTACTCCATATGGAAAGTCAAAAGCGTATCAATTTCCATGAAGGGTTCAAATGAAATGCTTCCACTTTAAACGTCTAGGTCAGCTAGGCTACATGTACCACAGCCACCAAAATGGATTAAGTGCCATCGCTTCTATGACTGCTAACACAGCTACTCATCCTCCAACCACTACTGATGAAGGTCATAAGCACTGCACCAACAATGGCGTAGACAGCATCTCCCCCTGGATAGGTAAGTTGTACATTCATTTAATTGCCGGGTCTGTGTGCTGTAAAATCCGTCGCAGTATGATGAAGTGTCCCCAGAGCCGACAGACTGCAGAACACATTAAAGACTCTCAGCAGCCAGGTCCACAAACTCAAAGATACATATTTCCCTTAGCTGTGGGACCACAAATGGGATGTTCCCATTAAGAAATCCCTCACCCTACACACACACACACAGACCATTAGCTATGTACACACACGGCCTTCCCCAGACGGGAAAAGGGGATCACCCTTTACCCCCCTCTCTCTCTCTCTCTCTCTCACCACGCACACTAAGTTTGTTAAAGTACATGTCCATCTACAGTACCTGACTCTCTCACCTGACCACAGTCACTTTCAGAGAGTTAGGGTAATGTTCACGAATTGACAAATCTGTTACCTGGAAAAGGGAGCTCTCATATCGGCTAAATGTTGAATTCGGCTTTCGAAAACCAACAAAGCTACTGTGGAGGAGGATGAGAGACGGCTTTTCTAATAAGCATCTCTTCCCTTGATGGCATTCCGTCCTGCAATCAGTAATAAAATAAAGATCCCCCCCCCCCAAATCCATTTCCATGTAGCCTGTACTTAAGCTCTATCAATACGCAAATAGGTCACGTTAAAATTGCTGTATTAGATACTATCACCTGCATCTGTAAATCTCTGATGAGGTTTTGACTCGACAGATCGTCAGCAGGCTTCCAACCCACACTGGTTCGTTACACTACAGACGGCACTGTGTCAACGCGTGGGCCGTCGTCAGAGTTTACGACAGCAAAATATCCAACGTGGATTCACATCTAGGTTACTGTGCGTTAAGGCACCATCATAAACAGCTGGCGTAGACAAGGCGTGAAAGAGAGCGTCAGAGTGAGAATTGTAAAATAGAGATTGGATCAGAGTGAATTAACAGACCGTTTGAAACAGGGTCACAGAAAAGTACGATTCAAAATAACTCCACATGTATAATAGACATTTTTGTCAACACCAGCTACTATTTATGAAAAGTCACGACCTCCACAAAATGGCGCGAATTGAACACTGAGCTAAAGAAAATCCACGTCAAATTCAGAATCACTAAAACTTCTCTCTACGCTCAACCACCAGACAGAACAACCCTAGGTTATCCAAAACACAGGAAATGATCATTTCCTGCTGACGATCCGGACTTGTTGCTCGTTAGCATATAAAATATTCCCCTCCCGTTTGAACGGCTATTAACTATTTAAATGACCCTGGCGCTAAGGCCTTGCTCAGACTCGCTTGCTAAACATCCATATCCCCCAAAGGTCCATTTAACAAGTCTATTACTCTTCTCACATTATAAATCACACCACCACTAGAGAGCAGGACTTTATATATTAACTCACCCTCTTAACAAGAGATTAGCAGAAGTCATCATTGTAGAGGGTACAAATAGAGGTACTAGATAAGACCCAATGGTGTGCTGACTGAGTTTGCCTCAATCAGATACTGAGACAAATCAACTGAGCGGTATCCAGATCCATCCTTCCACCTTCCCTTTGGTTCTATGGCCTAGTGTTGGTGAGATGCATTGGGTCTCACCACATCATCACACGGTTGTCCACATCATACTTCTATGGAGCAATGGGAGAGAGAAAAGCCAGTGTAGGCCAGTATAGATAATTGTAGCCCAGGCCAAAGAAGCCCAGTCAAGGTAATTACCATAAGGTTAGAAGTCTACAGTCCCAGCCAGTCCATCCCATCCCAAGACAACCCACCCCAGCTACCATTCCAGGGGCCCCTCCCACTCCTCCCTCCACAGGCACACACATAATTGGACACATCATCAATTTTACAGGAGCAGTTTATAGAGCAGTTCCACCGTGAGATGTCTGGGGCCCCTTTTTCTTTCTCTCCTTTTCTATCTTTCCTCTGCTCTGGTCCCTCTCTCCCCTGAGCTGAAAGGGTACAAGCCCTGACAGCGGTAACACTCTGAGGCTCAGCACAGCTCTGTTTCATTAGCTGGTTGAAACCACTTTTTAAAGGTTACCACACAAACCTCTATCCGGACACAATTCACACAGACAAAGGAGTGAAAACGACCCGAGGGAGTTGTGAAGGCAGGTGGAGTCTGCCACTGTCTCACATGCAAGCACAGACTGACACACACAAGCCCCCCCACTCCCCACCCCCCACCCCCACACACAAAATGACGAATTCTGCATCTGCATTCACTAAACTCGTTGGCTGGAATACCTGGGGAACAAAGTTAGCTTTCTTTGTACACCGTCTGGAATATTTTCCTTACACTCATCGAAGTTGTTCACACCACTTTCTGTTTCAAATGCCGAGCCCACAGGCCATGTGTCCAGTCTTGGTCACATCGGCTGACTTGGCTCACAAAGTGAAGTAGGTAAGAACCAGGTCATTGGGAGTGATGCAGCATCTGGACAATCTCCAGTGTTGTGACAACTAACAATAAGAAGGAGCTATATTCACCTTCACCTCAGTACACTGCTTCCTCTGAGTATGACCTCTATTGTGTGTAGTCAGCATTTCCCTTGAACAGCAGCGGAGGGATAAGGTGTATTCTGAGCTGGCAGCCCATCTGAGGGGCCTTTTCTTGAACGAGTTTCCATAGACGTGAGCAGACAAGGAAGGGTGTACACACCAAGCAGGCTGACCAGCCCTGCTGTGGGCCTTCGTCTGCACGTGGATGTTTGCTATGAGCAGCGGTGTGGTAGGCAGCCAGTCAGGACATATTTCTGGGGGCCTTTCTTCACTCCGCGCCGGGCCGTGTTTTATTCATCGCCTGCGCCCTGACCCCGCAGATCTCCTGTTCTGACAAATTACTTCTGATTAAGACAGATCTCTATTAGTCAGCCACTCAACTTAGCCTATTCATCATCCGCCCTTTCCCCTGCTCCCCCTCCCTCCCTCGCCCGTCCGTCAGACCGGAGCAAGACGCAAAGGAAATGTTCCGCCGCGGTTTTAAATGGCTGATTACGGACAATTGGCGGATGGAGAGATGTAAGGGAGTCTTATGGGTGATAAGACGCAGGTTTAATGGGTATAAATGACCAGGCTGACTAGGAGGACCAGCTGGTAATAGAACCATTTGTTTCAGGCAGAAAAGGGGCAGGGAGAAAAATGAAGGCTGTTTTTCTTCAATTGAACTCCCTCGCTGCCTCGAGTTCAAACACTCCTGTTCCCGAATGGACTTTTAACAGTGAGGTCCCTCTCACTCGCCATGAATGAGAATAGATGAGGCTCGATAGCGGTGCCGGTTGTTTTACATTTATGAAATTACTCCGTCAAGCACACACAGATGCTGATGTGGACATGGCCACAGACCAGACATGTACACACAGTCAAATACTCAGGCACAAAGCAATGCACCAGCTTACAAATAAAAACCAATAATAAAATGTGAGGGAACTTTAACGTACATTATAAACCGGGTAGTTTGGGTCCTGGATGCTGATTGGCTGAAACAGAATTTCAGGTGTGTGTATATCAGACAATATCAAATCAAATCAAATCAAATAAAATTTATTTATATAGCCCTTCGTACATCAGCTGATATCTCAAAGTGCTGTACAGAAACCCAGCCTAAAACCCCAAACAGCAAGCAATGCAGGTGTAGAAGCACGGTGGCTAGGAAAAACTCCCTAGAAAGGCCAAAACCTAGGAAGAAACCTAGAGAGGAACCAGGCTATGTGGGGTGGCCAGTCCTCTTCTGGCTGTGCCGGGTGGAGATTATAACAAAACATGGTCAAGATGTTCAAATGTTCATAAATGACCAGCATGGTCGAATAATAATAAGGCAGAATAGTTGAAACTGGAGCAGCAGCACAGTCAGGTGGACTGGGGACAGCAAGGAGTCATCATGTCAGGTATTCCTGGGGCATGGTCCTATGGCTCAGGTCCTCCGAGAGAGAGAAAGAAAGAGAGAATTAGAGAGAGCATATGTGGGATGGCCAGTCCTCTTCTGGCTGTGCCGGGTGGAGATTATAACAGAACATGGCCAAGATGTTCAAATGTTCATAAATGACCAGCATGGTCGAATAATAATAAGGCAGAACAGTTGAAACTGGAGCAGCAGCACAGCCAGGTGGACTGGGGACAGCAAGGAGTCATCATGTCAGGTAGTCCTGGGGCATGGTCCTAGGGCTCAGGTCCTCCGAGAGAGAGAAAGAGAGAAGGAGAGAATTAGAGAACGCACACTTAGATTCACACAGGACACCGAATAGGACAGGAGAAGTACTCCAGATATAACAAACTGACCCTAGCCCCCCGACACATAAACTACTGCAGCATAAATACTGGAGGCTGAGACAGGAGTCCATGTGTATAATATTTAATATAATATTTTACTATTCTTTTTTATATTGGTAAGCAGTTTATAATAGCAATACGGCACCTCTAGGATTTATGGCATATGGCCAATATAGCACAGCTACGGGCTGTATCCAGACACTCCGTATCGTGCTGAAGAACAGGCCTTAGCCATGGTATATTGCTCATATACCATACCTCCTCGGGCCTTATTGCTTAAAGATGCACTATGCAGAAATTGCTAAAATTCGAACAGTTCGCCTAATTTCAGTTTATGTGACAAAACAAGCAAGTATAGTGTAGAGAATCATTGTACCATCTAAACTGCTGTGAAATATATTTTCCATAAACAAAAATATTATATTTTCAAGCTGGTGTACAAAACCGAAAATAAAAGACGAAAAAACTCAACTTAAGGGAAGCATAGAAATAGTACTTCTTAGACATTCTTTCAATGAGAAAGAAATGTGTGATATAGATATGTCAATGTGAATCTGGTTAGGTCGCCCAAAAAGTTACATATTGCAGCTTTAATTAAGTATCCCAATACACTACTTGTAATGTAAAAACTTAAAAACACGTTGTACTGAAGACAACTTGAGGTAAAACTTCTGAAATCATAAACTCCTAAGTTAAAACAGAGCAAATAGATAAATCAGCTCAATAGCTGTAAAGTCCTATTGTTTAAATCCCAAAACATACTGACTAAATGAACCTGAACCACAATAATGGGTAACAGGGGGAGGAGAAGGAGGAGGGGGTTGCTGTCAGCAAATTGCCTGGAGTTAATCAACCCAGTCTTCCTGAACCATCCAAATGAAAACTAATGGACTTTGGGCCACGCTGTGATTGCCTCAACACACTTACAGAAGTAAGATGGGAACGACGCCTTAAATTAAAAATGTTGAATTTCCACAGACGGCTGGTCAGGCCATACATCTACTGTATCCACGCAGCCACGAAGGTCAATTCTATGGATCAAATGGACTTGACTGATTAATTCCATTTCCACTGCTCCCGGAATGATTTGCACGCATTGATTAAGGTTGTGGTCAGAATGCGTAGAAAATGTATGAAGTGTGGAATTAAAAGCAACCTACAAATAAGATTAAATTGCCTAAATATTATTAACAGTGCTGGTACTCTTATCTTACAATTAACAAAAATATAAACAACATGTAAAGTGTTGGTCCCATATTTCATGAGATGAAATAAGACCACATACATTTTCCATATGCACAAAAAGCTTATTTCTCAAAAGTTGTGCACACATTTGTTTACATCCCTGTTTGTAAGCATTTCTCCTTTGCCAAGATAATCCATCCACCTGATTGAAGTGGCATATCAAGAAGCTGATTAAACAGCATGATCATTACACAGGTGCACTTTGTGTTGGGGACAATAAAAAGCCACTCTAAAATGTGCAGTTGTCACAACACAATGCCACATATGTCTCAAGTTTTGAGGGAGTGTGCATTTGGCATGCTGACTGGAGGAATGTCCACCAGAGCATTTGCCAGGGAATTGAATGTTTATTTCTCTACCATAAGCCACCTGCAACATCATTTTAGAAAATTTGGCAGTATGTCCAAACGGCCTCACAAACGCAGACCACGTGTAACCCCGCCAGCCCAGGACCTCCACCTGCGGGATTGTCTGAGACCAGCCACCCGGACAGCTGATGAAACTGTGGGTTTGCATAACCGAAGAATTTCTGCACAAACTGTCAGAAACCGTCTTAGGGAAGCTCGTTGTCCTCACCAGGGTCTTGACCAGACTGCAGTTCGGCGTCGTAACTGACTTCAGTAGGCAAATGCTCACCTTCGATGGCCACTCGCACGCTGGTGAAGTGTGCTTTTCACAGATGAATCCCGGTTTCAAGTGAACCGAGTAGATGGCAGACAGCATGTATGGCATCGTATGGGCGAACGGTTTGCTGATGTCAACGTTGCGAACAGATCGCCCCATGGTGGTGGTGGAGTCATGGTGTGAGCAGGCATAAGCAAAGGACAATGAACACAATTGCATTTCATTGATGGCAATTTGAATGCACAGAGAGATACCGTGACGAGATCCTGAGGCCCATTGTTGTACCATTCATCCGCTGCCATCACCTCATATTTCAGCATGATATCGCAAAGCCCCATGTCGCAAGGATCTATACACAATTCCCGGAAGCTGAAAATGTCCCAGTTCTTCCATGGCCTGCATACTCACAAGACATGTCACCCATTGAGCATGTTTGGGATGCTCTGAATTGACTTGTAGCAACTTCGCACAGCAATTGAAGAGGCGTGGGACAACATTCCACAGGCCACAATCAACAGCTTGATCAACTCTATGCATAGGATGTATCGCGCTGCAAGAGGCAAATGGTGGTCACATCAGAAACGGACTGGTTTTCCGATCCACATTTTTTTTTAAGTATCTGACTGGGAACACAGATGCATATCTGTATTCCCAGTCATGTGAAATCCAAATGAATTTAATTAAATGGACAAAATATAAAAAGTAAAATCTTTGAAACTGCTGCATGTTGTGTTTCTATTTTTATTCAGTGTATATACACACACAAGCAGCATAACAAACAACCGCATCAGACTCCTTTCAGCCCATTGTTGGTAGTGAGGAAATGACTAAGCCATAGCCTATGAAAGTAAAGGTGCCTTTACAATAAGCTTTACAGCTAATTATACTTTCAGTATGTGATTGGGAATAAATTAAAGCTTATCATTTGTGTAGTGGACAATAGAAATGACTATCACAGTACAAACTACTGACACAACACAATAACCATCTCACAGCTGACAAATAGTCTCAATGTAGAAAGGAAATAAGTGGAAACTGTATGGAAAGATGACGAAAGAAAAAACCTACGAGGAAGACTGGAGAAGACGAATACATATGAAACAAGGATAAATACTCCTAAACTTGGAAGCAGCAGAGGGAGGTATACCCGCAATTAAAAACCCCAAACATCTCAATTCCTACTAATCAAACGCAGCATCCCTTCTACCCTCCTCGGGCGGAACACACAGCGGAGGAAAGAAGTTTGTCAGTTTCGCGAAACGGACTTGAAGAAAATACATGAGGGGAAGAAGAAACTTGACGTTACGCCGTTGCCATGTCCACAGTTTAGGAACGTTAATAATCGCTTTACTCTTGATTAAAGGCTTTTATGTCTCTAATCAGAAAGTTGACAGACAGATCAAAGCGTGCAACACTATTTTTCTTTGCCTTTTAATTATCTATAAAACACCACACCTCGGGCTGCTCTTCCCTGCCTATCTCCTCAAACTCTCGGCGAAAGACGGCGAAGGAAGATCTAACACTTCTTAACAGTTCATTATCCAATAAAAAGGGGGGAAACAACGAACACACTCCACACACACACACACCAGGCACAACCATTTCGAAGAGCTTTAAAGCCATCTTCACAATTAGCGAAGACCTGGGGAGGCCTGTGTTCCTCTCTTTATTGGCGCGTCCCAATTTGAAACGCCTTAATTGTGTTTGTCAAAACGGACGCGCCGTCACCCTCATTTGCATGTTTTGACAGGGCCTGTCGTGATTCAAGCACCATCCCCCCCCCATCGGAGCTCAGGGAGTATTTAGCAAATTTCAACACCTACTGATTATTCTGTTAATAACTCATTAATTTGTGCTTTGTTACAGATCCTTTCCCCCTCCCCAATTGTCGGAGAGTTAGAGTAAAAGTGAGGCAAACGATACGTTTAATTGTGCAACAACTCGTCGCTATGTGGCCATCCTGATTTAATTTTTATATATATATTTTGTAACCTTCATTTAACTGGGCAAGTCAGTTAAGAACAAATTCTTATTTACACCGGCCAAACCCGGACAATGCTGGGCCAATTGTGCACCGCCCTATGGGAACTCCCAACCATCGTTGGCTGGATTCGAACCAGGGTGTCTGTAGTGACGCCTCTAGCACTGAGATGCAGTGCCTTAGATCGCTGCGCCACTCGGGAGCCCAATGATGATGATGCTGTTAACCGTTTCTTGTTGTGATCAACATGATTCAACTCTGTATCGCTGTCTGTTTCCGATTGACTGTTCTTAAAGGGATTTACATAACACCAGAAGCTCTTTGGTCTTTTACACCCTAAGTTCAAGGTTTTGAACTGACCTCAATGTTCCTCATCCCATTCATACAGGCAATGCCAAGAAGCACCCAGACTCGTAATCCAGTTCTAATCAAATGAAAGGCAAATCGACAAAGAACATTCCATTCCCCCCTCATCAACAAACTCGCTAAATAAACATAGCACCACGTCAACGATATGTAAAACAAGTGTGCTCGGAAAAACAAACAAACAATCTACAGGGACGTAGGACTGTCGGCGGTAATTTAACGAAGGAGGAAAAGGAGGGCGTGAAAGCAAGACATCAAACATTAGCCTGAATGGAAAGCACAAGACGATAAGCGTCAGAGCGCTGACAGAAGCTGACAGTTATTAACACTTAAGGATTCTTTTCTCAAACTTTGAATTCATTAATACTCATGAGAGCAGTGGAGTGTGTTCCCAGAACACAGAGAGGGCTTTGGTTGGACATAGTTCATAGTCAGCTAGAAAATGACACAGTGAGAACCGCAAAGGCCAACAAAGTCTTTGTTCAATAGCAAAGACCTTCCTCTATTGTGTGCTCTCCAATGTTGCTTTGAAAACCTACTAATACAAATGGATTATGATTTGACAAAAAATAAAAAGGAAAATGGTGCCCAAAGAAAACACTGAAGTTTAGAGTTAAACAATTTGTCGTGGTGACGTATTGGCAAAAAAACCACACAAAAAAACATGACAGAGACACGAAACACATTTCACCCAACAGAATGATGAATTTCTAAATGCTTACACATGTATTCAATGGTAAAGGTTGTACATCCATTATTCTGGTGCCTGGTCACCTTACCCCTCCTTTACATGTCTACATCTATCACTCCAGTATCCCTGCACATTGTAAACACGACCCTGTATATACTACGCTTACTTACTTTCTCGTGTTTTTGTTCTACCTTGTTATTCTTAGTACTGCATTGTTATTGATTACTGCATTGTTGGGTTTAAAGGCATTTCACTGTACTTGTGCACGTGACATTAAAACTTGAAACTTTATCAATGACCACTAGCTAAATGACAAAAAGGCTTGCCCCCATGTCAGTGGCTATTACAAATTCCTTTAGTCTATGCATGTTTATCACTGTACCTAAGCTTACATAGTTCATGAAGTGATCGACGGTGACCTTTCTGTGGCCTTCGTTGGCCATGAGGTTGCACAACAGTTTAAGGTGACCGTGGCTTTTTCTTCCACCAAGCAACAGCAACGCTTATGACTTGGTCAGAACACTAGATCTTTGTGGCCGCTCACAACAGCAAGTTTGTCTCTCGCTTTGGGGTTAACACACTTCCCTACTCTTGTGAGAGCCCAATAATACAGCTATTATCAGAAGGATATGAGGCATAGAGGGGGCTCACAAGTGAGAGATGCATCATGTGCCTCATTTAACAATGAGCACAGCCACGGATATGAAGGACAATTATTGTCATTGGCCATTATTGTTATTTTTCTCCTGAATAAAATGGCACACAAGTTTATAAGTAAAAGCGCATTGTCAACGTAATCCAGAGCAAAACAATTGAAAAGTTACAATGTGTTGTACATTATGAACTGGTTGGTTTGAGCCCTGAATACTGATTGGCTGACAGCCGTGGTATATCAGATTGTATACCATGGATATGACAAAACATTTATTTACACTGCTCCAATTACTTTGGTAACCAGTTTATAATAGCAATAAGGCACGTCAGGAGTTTGAGGTATACGGTCAATATACCATGGCTAAGGGCTGTGTCCAGGCACTCCGCTTTGCGTCGTGCGTAAGAACAGCCCTTAGCCGTGGTATAATGGCCATATACCACACCCCATCGTGCCTTATTGCTTAAATATACCACGGTGTGAATGATAACTGTATGCATTATATTCAGTATATTTGCGCTGTAACTACTTCACTGAGTGGATAAGATCGTGGAGAGAGAAAAAAAAAAGTAAAACGTGTAACAATAAAAGTAATAATAGATACACAATGAGTAACAATAACTTGGCTTTACACAGTACAAGGGGTCAGATGAAGCAGATTCTAAACTACAGGACTGTTTTACTAGCACAGACTGGAATAAATGCCGGTATTCTTCAGATGATATTGAGGAATACACCACATCAGTCACTGGCTTCATCAATAAGTGCATCGATGACGTTGTCCCCACAGTGACTGTACGTACATACCCTAACCAGAAGCCATGGATTACAGGCAACATCCGCACTGAGCTAAAGGGTAGAGCTGCCGCTTTCAAAGAGCGGGACTCTAACCTGGAAGCATATAAGAAATCCCGCTATGCCTTCCGACGAACAATCAAACAGGAAAAGCTTCAATACAGGACTAAGATTGAAACATACTACACCGGCTCCGACACTCGTCAGATGTGGCAGGGCTTGCAAACTATTACAGACTACAAAGGGGAAGCACAGCCGTGAGCTGCCCAGTGACACGGGCCTACCAGAAGAGCTGAACTACTTATATGCTCGCTTCAAGGCAAGTAACCCTGAAACATGCATGAGAGCATCAGCTGTTCCAGACGACTGTGTGATCACGCTCTCCGTAGCCGATGTAAGACCTTTAAACATGTCAACATTCACAAGGCCGCATGGCCAAACGGATTACCAAGTACTCCGAGCATGCGCTGACCAACTGGCAAGTGTCTTCAATGACAATTTCAACCGGTCCCTGTCTGAGTCTGTAATACCAACATGTTTCAAGCAGACCAAAATAGTCCCTGTGCCCAAGAACACTAACGTAACCTGCCTAAATGACTACCGACCCGTAGCACTCACGTCTGTAGCCATGATGTGCTTTGAAAGGCTGGTCATGGCTCACATTACCACCATTATCCCAGAAACCGTAGACCCACTCCAATTTGCATACCGCCTCAACAGATCCACAGATGATGCAATCTCTATTGCACTCAACATTGCCCTTTCCCACCTGGACAAAAGGAACACCTATGTGGAAATGCTATTCATTGACTACAGCTCAGCTTTGCCCTCAAAGCACATCAATAAGCTAAGCACCCGGGGACTAAACACCTCCCTCCGCAACTGGATCCTGAACTTCCTGACGGGTCACCCCCAGGTGGTAAGGGTAGGTAACAACACATCCGTCAAGCTGATCCTCAACACAGGTGCCCCTCAGGGGTGTGTGCTTAGTCGCCTCCTGTACACCCTGTTCACACATGACTAGGCACGACTCCAACGCCATCATCAAGTTTAACGATGACAGTGGTAGGCCTGATCACCGACAACAATGAGATGATTGTGGACTACAGGAAAAGGAGAACCGAGTACACCCCCATTCTCATCAACGGGACTGTAGTGGAGCAGGTTGAGAGCTTAAATTTCATTGGTGTCCACATCACCAACAAACTATCATGGTCTAAACACACTAAGACATTCGTGAAGAGGGCATGACAAAGCCTATTCCCCCTCAGGAGACTGATATGATTTGGCATGGGTCCTCAGATCCTCAAAAGGTTCTACCATCGAGAGCGTCCTGAAATTCCTCGGCCTCCGACCGCAAGGCACTATAGAGGGTAGTGCGTACGGCCCAGTACATCACTGGGGCCAAGCTTCCTGCCATCCAGGATCTCTATACGAGGCAGTGTGAGAGGAAGGCCCTAAAAATTGTCAAAGACTCCAGCCACCCTTGTCATACACTGTTCTCTCTGCTACCACACGGCAAGCGTTACCGGAGCGTCAAGTCCAGGTCCAAAAGGCTTCTTAACAGCTTCTACCCTCAAGCCGTAGGACTGCTGAACAGCTAATCAAAGGGCTACCCAGACACCTCTTTTACGCTGCTGCTGCTCTCATTTTATTATCAATGCATATTCACTTTAACTCTACCTACATGTACATATTACCTCAACTTTCCTGTGCCCCCGCACATTGACTTAGTACCGGTACCCCCTGTATATAGCCTCCACATTGACTTAGTACTGGTACCCCCTGTATATAGCCTCCACATTGACTCTGTACTGGTACCCCCTGTATTTGCCTCCACATTGACTCTGTACTGGTACCCCCTGTATTTGCCTCCACATTGACTCTGTACCGGTACCCCCTGTATATAGCCTCCACATTGACTCGGTACTGGTACCCCCTGTATATAGCCTCCACATTGACTCGGTACTGGTACCCCCTGTATATAGCCTCCACATTGACTCTGTACTGGTACCCCCTGTATATAGCCTCGCTTGTTATTTTACTGCTGCCGTTTCATTATTTGATACATTTATTTAAAACATTTTATGAAACAATTTTTTACTTAACACTTATTTGTCTTAAACTGCATTGTTGGTGAAGGGCTTGTAAGTAAGCATTTCACTGTAAGGTCTACTACACTACACCTGCTGTATTCGGCGAATGTGACAAATCTAATTTGATTTGAGTACCAAGTCGATGTGCAGAGATACGAGGTAATTGAGTTAGATATGTACAGGAATAAAGTAACAGATAGTGAACAGCAGTTGGGCAACTGGTGGTCAAACTAGAACAAACTAACAATTAATGATACTTAAATAATGTCTCATAGAATTTTGTGGCAGCCCGCAAGCTGTGCTGCAGTACGATGCAAATTTTAAAGGAAGAACCACAGTGTGTGATGAGTCAAAAAAGTTAGCGCAAAAAGGGTCAATGCAGATAGTCCAGGTAGCTATTTGTCGAACTAACAAAACATAGACTACCCACCCCCATTCTGAATTACATAAAGCACTAATGAGAAAAAGGATAATACATGTCTGAAATGTTTAAAATAACCTATCCTGACAGAACACTCGGATAGGCCTACAACCACTATCAAATAGGGGAAGCAATGCATCTCATTCAAAATAGCAAATTCTCTAAATACAGTTGAAGTCGGAAGTTTACATACACTTAGGTTGGAGTCATTAAATCTCGTTTTTCAACAACTCCACAAATTTCTTGTTAACAAACTATAGTTTTGGCAAGTCGGTTAGGACATCTACTTTGTGAATGACACAATACATTTTTCCAACAATTGTTTACAGACAGATTATTTCACTTATAACTCACTGTATCACAATTCCAGTGTGTCAGAAGTTTACATACACTAAGATGACTGTGCCTTTAAACAGCTTGGAAAATTCCAGAAAATGATATCATGGCTTTAGAAGCTTCTGATAGGCTAATTGATATCGTTTGAGTCAATTGGAGGTGTACCTGTGGATGTATTTTATTGCCTACTTTCAAACTCAGTGCCTTTTTGTTTGACATCATGGGAAAATCTAAAGAAATCAGCCAAGACATCAGAAAAATAATTGTAGACCTCCACAAGTCTGGTTCATCCTTGGGAGCAATTTCCAAACTCCTGAAGGTACCACAATCATCTGTACAAACAATAGTACGCAAGTATAAACACCATGGGCCCAGGCAGCCGTCATACGGGTCAGGAAGGAGACGTGTTCTGTATCCTAGAGATGAACGCACTTTGGTGGGAAAAGTGCAAATCAATCCCAGAACAACAGCAAAGGACCTTGTGAAGATGCTGAAGGAAACAGGTACAAAAGTATCTATATCCACAGTGAAACAAGTCCTATATCGACATTAACTGAAAGGCCGCTCAGCAAGGAAGAAGCCACTGCTCCAAAACCACCATAAAAAAGCCAGACTATGGTTTGCAACTGCACATGGGGTTAAAGATTGTACTTTATGGAGAAATGTCATCTGGTATGAAGAAACAAAAATAGAACTGTTTGGCCATAATGACCATCGTTAAGTTTGGAGGAAAAAGGGGGAGGCTTGCAACCATGAAGCACGGGGGTGGCAGCATCATGCTGTGGGAGGTGCTTTGTGCAAGAGGGACTGGTGCACTTCACAAAATAGATGGCATCATGAGGAATTAAAAGTATGTGGATATATTGAAGACATCAGTCAGGAAGTTAAAGCTTGGTCGTAAATGGGTTTTCTAAATGGACAATGACCCTAAACATACTTCCAAAGTTGTGGCAAAATGGCTTAAGGACAACAAAATCAAGGTATTGGAGTGGCCATTACAAAGCCTTGACCTGAAAAAGTGTGTGCGAGCAAGGAGGCCTAAAAACCTGACTCAGTTATACCAGCTCAGGAGGAAGGAGGAATGGGCCAAAATCCACCCAACTTATTGTGGGAAGCTTGTAGAAGGCTACCCAAAACATTTGACCCAAGTTAAACAATTTCAAGGCAATGCTACCAAATACTATGTAAACTTCTGACCCACTGGGAATGTGATGAAAGAAATAGAAGCTGAAAGAAATCATTCTCTCTACTATTATTCTGACATTTCACATACTTAAAATAAAGTGGTGATCCTAACTGACCTAAGACTTTCTTTTTTATTAGGATTAAATGTCAGGAATTGTGAGAAACAGTTTAAATGGACTTGGCTAAGGTGTATGTAAACGTCCGACTGTATCACTAACAGAAACAAGTCGTCTCGTGTTCTAGTTAATTAAGTAAAACAGTTCTCACGGACAAAAAAACTTCCCTGCCATCTCCCCCACTAATTAAGCATATCAAACTGTTTACGACAAACCAGAACTAATTGAATCTTAACTTCTGAGGGCCTCGTGCCATCAAATCCATTATTCATAAAGGACATGATATTCTAACTAAATTGTCAACTCGGTGGCTGTCCTTTTATTCTTTATTATCCCGTCTGTCGTTCCTCTATCGTCTTAGGCTCCTTTCTTTTTTCTGCAAGTCCCAGCTTTTAATCTAGAACTGAGTGGTACACATTGTCATGGTCGCCGCCGAACAAAATCATTGGCTTTTTGAAGTTGGTCGGTGGTATGCGGGCGGGGAAGAGGCGGTAGCGATTGGCGCGGCTCCCCGTGGGTTTGTGCAGTGCGCCAGCTCCACAAAAGGAGAAGAGGCTCGGCGTCGGTAATAACACAACCCCAATACCTTACTGTCCCCTCATGAATAAAACATGGCATCTGCTCGAGCCCACCTTGTCTCAATGTTGTTTAGATGCGGTGGGCGCTGCATGCGGAGGTGGCGGGCGCCGGGACGAGTTCCATTTTACACACAGCGGCCCGTCGGCCGGCGTAGCGCTGTCGTTTCTTCTCCTGGGGGCGGGGGAGGGGGGGGGGGGGGGGGGGATGATGGAATGTGACCCCGGAATGACTGACAGACACAGCAGTGGTTGACTGGGCTATGGCGCCCTGACGGCAAAGACCCTCTTCCTATTCCACACACAGGTAACTAACAGAGAGAAGCTCAACATGTAGATGACACTTGCACATAGCAATAATATGGGTTTTTGGATTGGAGCAGTATGTGGTACCACCAGGCAATCTATCAAGAAATCAATCAAGCAATTGGCTCATATCTCTCTGTCAAGTCAACAGATACATCAAAATGTTACATGACCGAGTATCCAAGTACAAATTACACCTAATGCATGAGTACACAAATTAAAGTAATAAGTAATTATTAATTTTTGTGAACAATAATAGACAGTCACAAGCTTCTTGGGAAATTCCAAACTGTCTAGAAACATGAAATGGACTTTCATCAATGCCCCCCCCCCACTTTCATCAATTCCCTTAGCAGTAGTGGAGGTGGGGGGGTTGATAGAGAAATACAGTACGGTTATACTGTAGCATTAACATTAGCGCTGGTGGTAGCGTGTTGTCATCTGATTGTAATTGAGGCTGACGAGTGACATCCCCCTGTACGGAGCCCGGCACTGACCCAGGGCACGGGCACGCTGACAGGGGGTACGAGGAGGGTGGCACGGGTTCCCGGCTTTGGCATGGTCATGGCATAGCACCCCCGGGGCCACCCAACCTTCCTCAAGCCCCCACCTCACCCCCGTCAGCAGGTGTCAGCGAGGCTAACGAGGGGGCAGACGAGGCTGCTTAAGAATTCCGCCACCTTCGTTGGCGAGGCGAGCTCTTTTTTCTTCCTCCATGTTCTTTGTGCGATCCGAGACCTTTGGTGCGGTAGCTACGTGTCTGCGGTCCTGAGGAGATGCTGCTCATCAACAGTGGAGCCTGAGAGGGGCAATAATGGCTGTGGATGACGACCCTCGTCGTCAAATGAGCTTCGTTCTTACGGAAAACGATAAAGGCCAAGGAGACAGGGTTCGACAAGTTAGGGATATACCACTTGGATTTGTATTGGCCAACTTTCTGTTGATTACATAACAGGTGATGGCTGTCATCTTAACTACTAGCCGTGTAATTTTCCTGTCACATAAAATGAGACTATGACAGATCTAACAAAAGAGAGAGGTGGAGAAAGAGAGGGAAGAGATACAGTGCCTTCAGAAAGTATTCACATCCCTTGACTTTTCTCCACATTTTGTTGTGTTACAAAGTGGGATTCAAATAGATTTCATTGTCATTCATTGTCATTCATTTTTTTGTCAACGATCTACACACAATTATTTGTGAAAAATCTTTAAAAAAATATAACAATATATCTTGATTAGATAAGTATTCAACCCCCTGAGACAGTACATGTTAAAACAACATTTGGCAGCAATTACAGCTGTGAGTCTTTCTGGGTAAGTCTCCAAGAGCTTTGCCCACCTGGAGTTGATCAAGTTAATTGTTGATCGTTGCTGGACAGCCATTTTCAAGTCATGGCATAGCTTTTCAAGACGATTTAAGTCAAAACTGTAACTAGGCCACTTAGGAACATTCAACGTCTTCTTGGTAAGCAACTCCAGTTTATGTTTGGCCTTGTGTTTTAGGTTATTGACCTGCTGAAAGGTGAACTTGTGATTTCTTTTGGCAGTTTCACTTTAGTGCCTTATTGCAAACAGTATTGCTGCCAAAGGTGATTCTAACATGCATTGACTCAGGAGTGTGAATACTTATGTAAATGAGATATTTCTGTATTTAATTTTCAATAATGAGTTGCTAGAATAAAAAATGTAAAAAATTAAATGAACTTTGTCATTATGGGGAATTGTGTGTAGGTGGGCAATAAATGTTTTAAATTCAGGCTGTAACACGACAAAATGTGGAATAAATCAAGGGGTATGAATACTTTCTGAAGGCACCGTGTGCTGAGATGGACAAAGAGCAATGGAATGAAGGCAAGAGAGGCTGGGTAAAAGTCTCTCCACCAGGACTTGATACTGGAAATGAAACTTTAGTTTCACAACAGGTAGAAGTGGGAGACTACAGGGTTCCCAGTACCCAGTCCAAGATGTAAAACTCGAAGAACTGGATGTTATTATCAGAGTTTCCATTAGGTAAAGTTAACTCATTCTCCCAAAAGGATTAAGGATGCCTTGAACTTAAGCGAAGACTGGCTCATCTTATCGGTTGCTTTCCTTCCACCCTGGACAACACACTCGACTGTACTATACTGCAGTAGCATTTATTCCCATTTCAGACCTCAGAAGAAAAATTAAAAGCACCAAGGACACATGGATACATGGACTCATTTTTTCTTCTTCCTCACCCAACTTCCAGGGCCTAAATTAGCTGGGATTTTTAAGATCAGGGACTGTTTTTCAGGGTATTAAAAAATGGATTAAATGAAGTGGAAGTGTTGGCTAATGAGCTCCCTGGGCTACGGAGCAGCAGGGACTGAGAGGAGAGCAGGGAGACGGGGGCTTTGAGGAAGACTGGCTGTGGCCATGCCTGCAGTGTGCCAGCTTAGTTGGCGTGAATGGTACCTGGGTGCAAGCCTAGGCAGTGGGCATCGTGGTCCACGCCAAGAAGGGCATCGCCACGTGCTACGTCTACCTGTAAACCTGCACCAAAACTTTTTTCCCCCACAAACTTTTTGTCTGTCAGTCTCAAGCAAGCGAAGGTATCTTTCCTTCAGGGAAAAAGGGATACTTCCTGATGACTCCCAAAAAGTGTAATTCACCACACTGTAAGAGCATTACCAACACTTTTTTGAGCAATCAGTTTACATCACATAGTGTATCCGTGGACACGGCATCTTCCACAAAGTCAAAGTGGTGTGCATGTTTGTTTTTCTGACGCTTACGGTTTCTCTCCTCTCAAATGTCGCCCTAGGGATTTATGTTTGTAAGGGATTCAGACTCCTCCCTTTTGTTACCTGCGCCGTGACAAATGACCGCAGGAGGAGCCACATTAAACAAAATGTAGCCGAATCTCTGTTCTCTTACCGCGAAGACCCAGTCATAAGACCTGAACTGATGTTATCTTCATGGTCTGGCAAGAGCCACGAGATCCTTTCAATGCAGGCTTTGCTGCCTGTAATAATTCAAAACAGGTCCATGTCAACCTGTCCACAGTCCCCGAGGGAGTCTGTGTCGTGGTGTAAGGACATTAGATCTGCTGCGGTTTCACCGGTCTGAGGAGGAATACCATCATCACGCTCTCCTGGCCTTGTTGGCTGGGTGTCTTTAATAAATCAGGGCATGCACCGTACATGTTGGTATAAATGTAGATCATGTCCCCCTGTTCCATCTGAACGCGACAACAAAAAAACAAGGCTAAATTGAGTAACTTATTTTAGCGTGAACAGTGTTTTTTAAAATTGTTTTGAGTAAAACAGTTTTTCATTGCCTTGAGTCTTTCTACTGAGCAAAACATTAATATTGCTGCTTAATTGACTTGTTAGTGGCTCTTCTGGTGATCCCACTGATCTCCCTACCCTCCTGGCAAGGGACTCAGCTACAGTGCTTACATACACAACACTGATCAAAGATTGAGATTAGATCATACTCACAGGAGCTATCAACCATCACAACTCCTCCATCACAACTCCTCCTGCGGTTATGTCTACTACTTTAATCACATTACTGTGTCTGGATAAGCCCCTGCGTACAGGCAGTCACAATGACCTGCCCATCCCCTGAAGCCAGGTGTGGGCCAAGGGAGGACTGCATGGATAAACTACACAACCAACTCCCACCACCACTTTCATATGAGACTTGCCCCCCCCCCCCCCCCACCCCCCACTCCATATCGTCCCCGTTCCTGTCGACAACGCGCCTACCCCACCTCTTTCTGTTCATGCCCCTCACAAGACAGATAGACAGCTGTGACAAGGCTGAGCGCCGATGACAATGCGGAGAGCAAAAGCGGGCCTTTTCCCTGAGGGAATGTCAACAACTGTCCACAGGTTGGGAGGAGAGGGGGACTGATACTGGAAGGGAGGGGAAGGTGGCCTTACAGTGGCCTTGGACATGAGCCAAAAAGACAGATAGGGCGTTGGCACCATCTTCAGCTACTTTTCCTGTCAGCGATTAGCACCTGTCAGAGCCTCTCCACCTCGCAGTCATTACAAATAGCCCGGATTAAAATACCAAGCTACTGAGACCCAAGCCCAGCCACACGGGACATGGGTCTACTACTCTGACCAGAGAGGCTAGGGTGCCAGGAAGTGAGGATCAGGGCACAGGCCCATGCCAACAGACCGAGGGAGAGTGGGAATGAGAGTTAGAGAATGTTCACAACCTTTATTTTTCTTCTCTCCGTTAGTCGACAATTAGTTCCCGAAAAAGCAACTCATTGTTGCTAAGATTTTCCTCAATCCAAAAGCTGTTTCGCTGACAGAAAATGTGAGCCTATTGGTCTAATTAGGCTACCAATGAAGATTAAAGAACATTAAGTCAATTACACTTTGAATTTCGCTAACAGAAGTGCATATTGTTCCTCCATAAAGGATCCGTGCACTAACTAACAGGTCTATACGGAGAAGCCATACGCAAAGGGAGAATTATGCAAACATGTGTGGGATCAATCTGGTGCCAGAGTGAATCTTCTATCCTGACAATGAAAAATGACCAGGCTCCCCAAGATGCTGCGTGTGTGTGTGACAGTCTGCAGCACCACACTGACAGCCAGGTACAGCCCCGGAGAATGGTGTCATTAGTATCTCTCTTGCACACATACACACGTTTTACTATCCTTGTGGGGACCTAACAATGGATTTCCATTCAAAATCCAATTTTCCTTAAACCCTAACCCTCAACCCTAACCCTTAACTTAACCCTAACCCCTAACCCCTCAGCCGATATAGCATTTTTCCTTGTGGCGACTGGCGAAATGTCCCCACTTGTCCAAATTTTCCTTGTTTTACTATACTTGCGAGAACTTCTGGTCCCCACAAGGATAGTAAAAGCAAACACACACACACCCTAGGCTATGAGTGACTGTGTGCAGGTGTGAGCATGCATATGTGAAAGTGTATTTGTGAGTTTGAGTCTGAAGTGTGAGCTCGTCTTCGCATAAATGCAATTTGACCTTTCCAGATAGATAAAAATGCAACCGTTTTCAGCTAATTACTATAGCTCCCGTCTTGGGCCAATCAGCGTCATTTTGTAAATGCCGGATCTCTATGGCAAGACGCACCATTCACCCTAGTTTCATCAACACCGGGCCAGTGCTGTCTGAGATATCGCGTGTGACTAACGCACGAACAGGCAGACGGACGGACAGAGACAGATCCATAGTCCCCTCCCCAATTTCATTGTGGGGGACAATCAAAGTGAGCCAGTGTTGGGGGAATGACAGAACGTCTGCTCTAAACAGAGCATGAAGCTGTTGGCCGTATAGACATGTCACCCTATAAATACCTTACACACACACACACACACACACAAAAACACACACCTACCATGGCCAACACAATAAATATAACAGGCTACTAAGGCATGACAATGAATAAAAACAGAAGTGTATAGAGCATGGCTTAGTTACAGACCAGCTAAATATAACCTGGTGGAGTATCGCAGGGAAACAAAATAGGATGCCAGCGGACCCAAAACAATATTAGGTTTACAGATAATCCCAAAATTAACTGACAGAATGTTACGGCTACAAATCACTGCCACAGTCAGGCTGCACAGTGTGGTAACAGGCGATACAGGGGAGGCGAGATGGTCTCAGCTCAAAATCAAATCAATGGGCATATTCATATCCAACCGATGCCAAACAATCTGAACAACTCCACAGGTTATTACTTGCATGAATGTATTATTTATTATCCTGACCTGAGCATTGAAAATGATTGAAGTTTCTTTTTCAATTACTTTCATTCTCAGTTATTTTACTTTCGACCTCAGCAGAGAGGTGCCTCTCCAGGATAGAATGTTGTCTATGAAAAGATGTGCTTGACAATGGGTTGATTATCGGTCATAGACAACACATTTTCACCCGCAGGGGTATATATACTAAGACAATCAGTGTTTCCCCTATATGCCCCCCAAAAAATAAAAAAACGTCAGAAACAAAATCCTGGGGGAAACACTGCAGGCAATAGTTGATAGTACTGATAGATAATAGTGCCTTGCATTCCAATGGAGACAGAAATGTGTTGAAGAGAACAATGCGCGGAAGGACAAACAGACGCATAAACCTTGGTGCTTTTAGAAGGACGTTGGTAAAAACCTAGTACTTCCAGAGGCATGTTGCTATGCCGGCTGTGTTGTCACAAAGAATCATGGGCCAGCTCCAGTTTCTCCCCCTGTTGACCGTTCTGCACTCACCATTAGACAGAGAGGGTGTGACAGACAGATGGAGGGAAGAACGGAGGAAGGGAGATACTGACCTCCTCAACCATTCTGCATTTACCATTAGACAGAGAGGGTGTGACAGACGGAGGGAGGGATGGATGGCGACACGGACCTCTTCTGACATGCTGAGACAAACACCATCAGTGTTAGGGTTACGTTGCTACAGTTACAGTACGGCACAGCACAGGTGTCTGGGGAGTCAAAACAACAACAGAGATGTTCTCTACGTGGGCATGATATCACCGTATAAATCAAATAATATAAGCCATTTAGAAAACACTTTTATCCACAAGAGACGTACAGTCATGTGTGCATACATTTTACGTATGGGTGTCCCCGGGAATTGAACCCACAATCCTGACGTTACAAGCACCACCTCTACCAACTGAGCCATACTCGGCCACTCGAACACAGAGCAAGGTTGTCTAGCCCGTCCCTAGAGCTAGACCCAGAGTTTTTCCTTGTCTGACCAAATAGTTTGGATTTCCTACGCAAAGAAAGGAATGAGGATATCAACATGCCAAAAGCCATGCTCCTGGCAAATGATGTCAAAGAGTCTTCATAACGTCGGATTAAAAAAGGGGAACGAGGTCGCAACAAAGGGCTACGTCTGGCATTGATGTCTCCCATCTTGGCTCCCACATCTCCGTCGCCAAGTCAACTAAACCTACCGAGTGGTCATAACAAGCCTTAGTGACATCAGCCCCACTCCACCACCGACACACACCCCTTGCCTTAATTAAAATAACACAACACAATCCCCCATCTGCACATTATTCATACAGTATATGATATCATACCTTGTTGCTACATCTCTATAATGTATAATGTATAGTGCACCCTACACATGCGAAAATATGTACATATTCCAAAACAATGAGGTGAGTGGCGAGCTATTGAGGCGAGCTAGGAGATACTCCTGGTAGTGACCCCTGTGCCTCATCTCCAGGGTATAAATAAACATGTGTGTGTGCTGGTGGATCCTAATCAGAGGTAAAGAGAATCAAATGTATTCCGGGTCATTAATATTTCAGGGCTATACTGTAGGCCATGTGAGAGAGACATGAATGATTAATTTAGACATCACCTCTGTCACAATCCCTTACCCGGCCCGGTCCGTGATCCACCTTTGAGAATAACAAACAAAAGACGGTTTCTGCTTTTTTGCTTTTTTGGGGGTCTGGGGGTTTGGTGTTAATGTCTGGTTTTGGGGGTGGCGGGTGTGTGTGTGTGTGCGCGTGAGAGAGTACCAGAAAAAAGAGACAGTGGGCTTGTTGTGAAGTTCGGCTGTTGACACAGTACTCGCTCGAACTACAGTGGGATTCCGCACAATGTTCATCATTATCAGAATAATTTGGGAAATTCCAATTCAAATGCCAAAATCACACCTCGCTATCAAGTTACGGCTGGGAATCACCGGGGATCTCACGATAATTAGGTGCCGATATGATATCTATTGCGATTCTCACGATTCTATATGTATTGCGATTTGATACTTTGATATTCCAAACATATTGCTCACCATATGTCTTCTGCAGTGGGACAAGAGAGGGCGATGAGAAAACTCGTTTTGATCAGCCTGGGAAATGAAAAGTGCTGAAAACAAATTGTCTCCCTATTTTAAAAAGATGGAGAACAAGCTACGAAAACACTGGAATGTTGGTGCAGGTACAGCCAACTAAAGCAAAAACGATCTTGTGATATTGTCAAAACGACACGATATCTCGTCAAAAAGAAAATCCCGATACGTAACTGTATACACCCCCCCCCCCCCATCACTACTATCTGCTAAATAATTAAATATCAACACAAAAAAAAGCATCAGTCTCCACATTTGCTGTGTACACCGACAGACAACACATGCTGCAAACACATTGACAGCCCTCCTTTAATATGAGTTGGTTCATTTCATGTCAAAACGGTACACCACTCACTCACTGATGGATATGAGGGCTCCAATGAGACCTTTACAACCGACATGTGCTCCAGCCGTGTTTTTGATTGTGTTTGGCTGTATGTGGCACTTGTCTGACAAGCCGATACCACAGCTAGATGAGATCACCATCATGCCACTCCTGCCATCTCAAGAGGCTAAGGGTGTGGGCGATGAGCGCGTTCGTATGTGTGTGTGCGCATGCGAGTGTGTGTGAGAGTGAGTTTCTCCCAGATGTGTGTGTGTGTGTGTGTGTGTGCTGTACCTGTCGAGAGCTGCTGTGTCGTGGGGAGAGGAGGGGAGCGGATGACACTGATGTGATGCGTTGGCATGTGCCCTCGGGTGGTTTTTGGTGTGGTTGTCATTTTGTTGTTTGTTTGGTTTCCTTCTCGATCCCCACATTATTCAAATAACACCCAATATGAATAAATAATGGGCTCAAACGAGGGGATTGATGAGTAGTGAAGGGGAGGCATCAGGCATTTGGACAAACGGGGAGATTTGATAGACAGTTCTCTCCGGGGAGTTTGAGCCAATCAACAAAAAGGAACATTGTGTGAGAAGAGAGGTGTGTGTCAAGGAACCATTTTTCCACAGTGTGTGTTCTTAAATGTACCAACAGCTTCTATTCTCATAGTACACTGTCCATTACTTGTGCATGGTACAACACTGTATGTGACCCATTGCAAAGCACATCTCCTAATACAAGTAAATTAGTAAATGTAAATGAAATGCAAAGTAAACTAAATAAAAAACATGACTGTGTACAGCGCAAGTCACACATTCTAAACTATTTAAATAACAATGTACCGAAATACATATAGGAAACACACAAGTGGAAATTAACATGTCAGAAGGAAAAAAAAAACACAATATAATTGATGGAACCTGAAAAGGTCAAAAAAAACTTCATCTCAAACATCCCAGCTACTCCCAGAAATGTGTGGGACTTAAAAGAAGGGAACACGAAGAGCTTCTCCACAGTACCTAAAGCGAATCTGGATCAATATGATATACACTACAACTACAGGAACCTTTGCCAGAGGTTAGCCTCCTATCTGTCTCTCTCTCTCTATTCCAAACAGGCAGAGGAGGAAGAGTAGAGGGAAAGAACAAGGGAGGGAAAAAGAGGAAGATTAGGTAGAGGAAGATTATTTATTTTTTTAAAGGGTGTTTTCAGCGTTAGCGGTGTTGCTAATAGGTTTTGACGGAGCGCCGTCGGGCCAGAGGAAGAAAAAAAAAAAGGTTGGGGGTTGAGTCGATAGCGGTGCGCGGTGAGCAGCGGCTAGGCGAAACCCCTGGCACTGGCATAGGGGGCTGACCAGTGATCATTAGAAAGTCAATGAGTCCTCCAGCGCTCCGAGCTACGCTAGCTTTCCCAGGGAGCCAGACCAGGGCCAGGCGCTAGCTAGTCGGGCGTACACACACACCACCTGTGTATCTGACCCATGCTTTACGAATGCATGCCGATGTACCAATACGCATTTGAAATCAAATAAAAACAAGATATATAGGCACACGACACACAGAAACACAGCTATGTTTACCGTATTTTTAAGGTTGGGAGGGCAAGTTGTACAAGCAAATATATAGTAGTGCTAACGATGGAACGGTTTTTACGATATATATATATATATATATATATATATATATATATGTATACACTCACACAAATCTACAGTCATAATCAACAACCGTCAAAAAAGCCTCTCACATAGCCATAAAGGCATAAGCAACACCGACACACACATTAAAGCGCATCACTAGCATTTAGACACTCACGCACACACACACGTATTTGACTGTATGCCATGACAGACAGTGGCATAGAGGACACGT
This sequence comes from Oncorhynchus clarkii lewisi, assembly GCF_045791955.1. NCBI lineage: Eukaryota > Metazoa > Chordata > Actinopteri > Salmoniformes > Salmonidae > Oncorhynchus > Oncorhynchus clarkii. The sequence goes on from NC_092166.1 coordinate 53,743,043, forward strand.
CTTTAATGCCATGCCTCTTCTACATTATTGAGCACGTCCCGTCTCCTGGTCCAACGCAGCAGACAGAGGGTCCCCTGGGACGGCAGCACTGGCTGATCACAGGTCAGTTTAGGGCCCGGAGCCCTGCCTGGACGCCATGCATTTTTAACTGCCTCCAACTGATCCCGTCACACCTCCACTTGACATTAAGCTGAGTGTTTTCGTAACGGTAACACATGCACACCTTTAAAGACGAGCGAGAACCACAAATACTCCTTGTGCTGGGCCCTAATCAGTACAGGGCTAATTCAAATCAAATCAAAAATACGCTATGAAGTATATCAAAAACACTGCTTTTGATTATTCCAGCGTCTTGTGTCCTATACCTAGCCATCAGGTCGTCTGAGGGAGAGGCCTGTTGGATGTGTTGAGGATGAGCTTTAGAGAAGCTGTGTGTGTGTGTGTGTGGAGGTTTTACCACTTATTAAACCCAGGGCCAGCGGGGGTCTACCCCAGCATTCAGGGTTAATGGGCTGGTTAAATGGCAGCGAGATACAAGGGAACACTTTCCCAGAGTCGGGGAGGGAAAGGAGAGTGACATTTCTTAAAAATGTGCGTTTTAAGTTTAAGCGCGACATCTACAGCACTACTAATTTAGGCATGTTTTCATTCCAATTTGAGGTTAGTGAAAAGGCAGGAGAGATGTGAATGGTGTTGGGGTTAAAGGGTCTTGATTTCATTTACTGGAAGAAAGTCTGTTGTAGTACCATATCTATTTTGTCGGGGCTCAAAGGTTGATTCTCGTCATCGGTGCCTTAGTATGAGGCTGTAAAGGAAACTGAAAAGAAAAGCTGTACACTTAATAATTCAATGTATTTTATGAAGCACCTTTTACCTATGTCGAATGCCCCCATGACTAGGTCCCAAAAAATGTTGTTGCCAAATTTAGCAATAACTTTAGTTACTCTTTGCACATTTAAGTGCTCAAACTTTTAAGTACTTCTGTCTCTAGGCAGTATGTTTCAAGGCAGTATTTGCTTTGATTTGTAGTAATAGTTTCTTAGAATTCATTTCAGTTTCAGGTTTATGAGGAAACTATGCTCCATTCTGTCACCCCCCCCCCCCCCCCAAAAAACGGACTAAAAACTCATCAGTGTCTATAGGCGACTTCAACCTACACCACTGGAAAGAGCCTGAGTCGTCCAAGAGATCAAACAGCTTCAGCTTGGACCCCAGGGTGCTGTCCAATGCCCTCTCCTGGGCTCTGGCTGTACTGCAGCTCGGTGGGGACTGTAAGTGCAAAGACGGGGCTGGTCCCTCAATACGGACAGCAACACAAGAATACCGTGAGTGTTGGAACAGCTCTTACAGTCTTTGACTTGACATATGTATTGCCTGTGTCGTGTGTGTGTGTTGGTCTTTGCGGGCCCCACTCTGGTCCTAAGGCTGTGTAATTGAGGTTCAGACGACAGTGAGAGGTAGAGAGAGAGAGAACGAGGGCGAAAGAGAGAGGGACTGAGGGATAGAGCGAGAGGGGAAGACAGAAAGAGGGGGAGACAGAAAGAAAGGGAAAGGGACCGACACAGAGAGAGGAGAGATGGAAAGGGAGAGGGAAGGCTAGCGTGGGTGGAGCGGGGGATTCATGTTCACTCAGGCTCCACTGATGCGCCGACAGCCCTTTGAAGGGCTTATTAACACGTTTTGATTACTCTGGTCCAGTTGTCACAGAAAATATAACCTCCATCAGAGTATAAAACGGACTGCCTTTTTCTTCTCCCTCGCCGTTGCAGCCCCCTTGCTCGCACCTCCGCACACCCCCTCCGCCCCCAGCCCGCCCCGCTCAAAGCAAGCCACTAATTACGGTTTCAGACATCTTGGAGAATGGACTCATACAGTATTAGCCCGATAGAGAAATTAGTCAACCCCTCTGATGGCGTCTGAATGAGAGAGAGAGAAAAACTTGACGGTTATTTCCCCAATGAACCGAGTGGAGTGTCACTTCGACTTAAGTTTTAAAAACACGTACTTGCAAAGAATGCTTTCCAGAAACTTATCAGCAGACGGGCCCCCGTTTCGCTTTCACGGACAAAGGGAGAGCTATAGCTATGTTCATAATATGTATTAAATATGGATGGGGAAACACACAAACCAATATTAAGAGGGGTTGAATTGCATTAGATAGGATTAATTGTAACTAATGGAACAATTAGAGTCATGGACCATAACGTTGACAGAGGATTCTACTTGACAGAAAACGCTAATTGCTAAAATAGTAACTTAACTTTCCAGTCAAAAACAGCAAGTGAAAGAAGGCAGTGTTCTAGGCCTAAATGTCATAGGTGCAAGTAACAGTACCCATACAATCAGGGTATATCTAGAAACATGTTATTTTTCACGACATACAAGAACATTCAGCATAAATGTGTCCCCCCCCCCAGGTCTACTATACCGTATGGTTAACCTCACATTGGATAGAAAGGAAGTAGAGAGATACAGTGCATCCTGTATATTGTTGGGTTACCCAGGCAACTGGTGTCACCACTGGTTCGCGCCCGCCCTGGCTTTAAATCCTGAGAAGCTGCGTTAGTCCATTTGGATCAATTAGGAGCTAGCATGAACAATAACAGCAATAGTCACTTTCAACATGTCAGCAGGAAGCAGATGGGGTTAGCCGTTTGTCTCTGTGCAGACAGGCCGCAGTGGGAAGGTTCGATTAGCACGTTAGAGTAGGCAGGCTTTTCCAGGTGGTAAGCAGTGTCGGCAGGTCTGTCACCAAAAGATGGCTAACTCTAGCAGGGCTTGCTACAGGGCCAGGCATAGCTAAAGCCAGGAAAAAAAGGTTTGTAAATGCTTGTTAGAGTTTTTGCATTATTAGGAATGGCTTGGTCTGTGTCTTGTGAAAGGATAAACAGACAGAGACAACATATGAGGGAAACTTTATAAATCAGTTCAAGTCATTTAGTGACACAATGTCTATCAGCTATCTAATCGCATCAAACACACTATGTAAACTTATCAAGTGTGATAGCGCCGATAAACACAACATAGACACTAGAGGTTAATCGGCATGGCCTATTTCAAGTTTTCATAACAATCGGTAATCGTCATTTTTGGACGCCGATTATGGCCGTTTGTACTTCCGGCGCCGACAGAGATGGCCGCCTCGCTTCGCGTTCCTAGGAAACTATGCAGTTTTTTGTTTTTTTACGTGTTATTTCTTACATTAGTACCCCAGGTCATCTTAGGTTTCATTACATACAGTCGAGAAGAACTACTGAATATAAGATCAGCATCAACTCACCATCAGTACGACCAAGAATATGTTTTTCGCGACGCGGATCCTGTGTTCTGCCTTACAAACAGGACAACGGTGTGGATCCTATGCAGCGACCCAAAAAAACGACTCCGAAAGAGAGGGAAACGAGGCGGTCTTCTGGTCAGACTCCGGAGACGGGCACAGCGCGCACCACTCCCTAGCATTCTTCTTGCCAATGTCCAGTCTCTTGACAACAAGGTTGATGAAATCCGAGCAAGGGTAGCATTCCAGAGGGACATCAGAGACTGTAACGTTCTTTGCTTCACGGAAACGTGGCTTACTGGAGAGACGCAATCCGAAGCGGTGCAGCCAACAGGTTTCTCCACGCATCGCGCAGACAGGAAAAAACATCTTTCTGGTAAAAAGAGGGGCGGGGGCGTATGCCTTATGACTAACGTGACATGGTGCGATGAAAGAAACATACAGGAACTCAAATCCTTCTGTTCACCTGATTTAGAATTCCTCACAATCAAATGTAGACCGCATTATCTACCAAGAGAATTCTCTTCGATTATAATCACAGCCGTATATATCCCCCCCCAAGCAGACACATCGATGGCTCTGAACGAACTTTATTTAACTCTCTGCAAACTGGAAACAATTTATCCGGAGGCTGCATTCATTATAGCTGGGGATTTTAACAAGGCTAATCTGAAAACAAGACTCCCCAAATTTTATCAGCATATCGATTGCGCAACCAGGGGAGGAAAGACCTTGGACCATTGTTACTCTAACTTCCGCGACGCATATAAGGCCCTGCCCCGCCCCCCTTTCGGAAAAGCTGACCACGACTCCATTTTGTTGATCCCTGCCTACAGACAGAAACTAAAACAAGAGGCTCCCACGCTGAGGTCTGTCCAACGCTGGTCCGACCAAGCTGACTCCACACTCCAAGACTGCTTCCATCACGTGGACTGGGAGATGTTTCGTATTGCGTCAGATAACAACATTGACGAATACGCTGATTCGGTGTGCGAGTTCATTAGAACGTGCGTTGAAGATGTCGTTCCCATAGCAACGATTAAAACATTCCCTAACCAGAAACCGTGGATTGATGGCAGCATTCGTGTGAAACTGAAAGCGCGAACCACTGCTTTTAATCAGGGCAAGGTGTCTGGTAACATGACCGAATACAAACAGTGCAGCTATTCCCTCCGCAAGGCTATCAAACAAGCTAAGCGCCAGTACAGAGACAAAGTAGAATCTCAATTCAACGGCTCAGACACAAGAGGCATGTGGCAGGGTCTACAGTCAATCACGGACTACAGGAAGAAACCCAGCCCAGTCACGGACCAGGATGTCTTGCTCCCAGGCAGACTAAATAACTTTTTTGCCCGCTTTGAGGACAATACAGTGCCACTGACACGGCCTGCAACGAAAACATGCGGTCTCTCCTTCACTGCAGCCGAGGTGAGTAAGACATTTAAACGTGTTAACCCTCGCAAGGCTGCAGGCCCAGATGGCATCCCCAGCCGCGCCCTCAGAGCATGCGCAGACCAGCTGGCCGTTGTGTTTACGGACATATTCAATCAATCCCTATACCAGTCTGCTGTTCCCACATGCTTCAAGAGGGCCACCATTGTTCCTGTTCCCAAGAAAGCTAAGGTAACTGAGCTAAATGACTACCGCCCCGTAGCACTCACATCCGTCATCATGAAGTGCTTTGAGAGACTAGTCAAGGACCATATCACCTCCACCCTACCTGACACCCTAGACCCACTCCAATTTGCTTACCGCCCAAATAGGTCCACAGACGATGCAATCTCAACCACACTGCACACTGCCCTAACCCATCTGGACAAGAGGAATACCTATGTGAGAATGCTGTTCATCGACTACAGCTCGGCATTCAACACCATAGTACCCTCCAAGCTCGTCATCAAGCTCGAGACCCTGGGTCTCGACCCCGCCCTGTGCAACTGGGTACTGGACTTCCTGACGGGCCGCCCCCAGGTGGTGAGGGTAGGCAACAACATCTCCTCCCCGCTGATCCTCAACACTGGGGCCCCACAAGGTTGCGTTCTGAGCCCTCTCCTGTACTCCCTGTTCACCCACGACTGCGTGGCCACGCACGCCTCCAACTCAATCATCAAGTTTGCGGACGACACAACAGTGGTAGGCTTGATTACCAACAACGATGAGACGGCCTACAGGGAGGAGGTGAGGGCCCTCGGAGTGTGGTGTCAGGAAAACAACCTCACACTCAACGTCAACAAAACTAAGGAGATGATTGTGGACTTCAGGAAACAGCAGAGGGAACACCCCCCTATCCACATCGATGGAACAGTAGTGGAGAGGGTAGCAAGTTTTAAGTTCCTCGGCATACACATCACAGACAAACTGAATTGGTCCACTCACACAGACAGCATCGTGAAGAAGGCGCAGCAGCGCCTCTTCAACCTCAGGAGGCTGAAGAAATTCGGCTTGTCACCAAAAGCACTCACAAACTTTTACAGATGCACAATCGAGAGCATCCTGGCGGGCTGTATCACCGCCTGGTATGGCAACTGCACCGCCCTCAACCGTAAGGCTCTCCAGAGGGTAGTGAGGTCTGCACAACGCATCACCGGGGGCAAACTACCTGCCCTCCAGGACACCTACACCACCCGATGTCACAGGAAGGCCATAAAGATCATCAAGGACATCAACCACCCGAGCCACTGCCTGTTCACCCCGCTATCATCCAGAAGGCGAGGTCAGTACAGGTGCATCAAAGCTGGGACCGAGAGACTGAAAAACAGCTTCTATCTCAAGGCCATCAGACTGTTAAACAGCCACCACTAACACTGAGTGGCTGCTGCCAACACACTGACACTGACTCAACTCCAGCCACTTTAATAATGGGAATTGATGGGAAATGATGTAAATATATCACTAGCCACTATAAACAATGCTACCTTATATAAATGTTACTTACCCTACATTATTCATCTCATACGCATACGTATATACTGTACTCTATATCATCGACGGTATCCTTATGTAATACATGTATCACTAGCCACTTTATACTATACTATGCCACTTTGTTTACATACTCATCTCATTTGTACATACTGTACCCGATACTATCTACTGTATCTTGCCTATGCTGCTCTGTACCATCACTCATTCATATATCCTTATGTACATATTCTTTATCCCCTTACACTGTGTACAAGACAGTAGTTTTGGAATTGTTAGTTAGATTACTTGTTATTACTGCATTGTCGGAACTAGAAGCACAAGCATTTCGCTACACTCGCATTAACATCTGCTAACCATGTGTATGTGACAAATAAAATTTGATTTGATTTGATTTACATTGCACTCCACAAGGAGACTGCGTGGCAGGCTGACCAGCTGTCACACGAGTGCAGCAAGGAGCCAAGGTAAGTTGCTAGCAAGCATTACACTTATCTTATAAAAAAACAAATCAATCACTTGTTAACTACACATGGTTGATGATATTACTAGGTTAACTAGCTTGTCCTGTGTTGCATATATGTTAATTTATCATCAAATCACAGGGTACTTTGCCAAACGGGTGATGATTTAACAAGCGCATTCACGAGAAAAGCACTGTAATTGCACTAGTGTACCTAACCATAAACATCAATGCCTTTCTTAAAAATCAATACACAAGAATATATTTTTTTAAACCTGCATATTTAGTTAAAATAAATTCATGTCAGCAGGCAATATTAACTAGAGAAATTGTGTCAGTTCTCTTGCGTTCTGTGTAAGCAGAGTCAGGGTATATGCAGCAGTTTGAGCCGCCTGGCTCGTTGCGAACTGTGTGAAGACTATTACTTCCTAACAAAGACCGGAATTAATTTGCTAGAATTTTACAGAATTATGACATAACATTGAAGGTTGTGCAATGTAACAGGAATATTTAGACTTAGGGATGCCACCCGTTCGATAAAATACTTAATAGTTCCGTATTTCACTGAAAAAATAAACGTCTTGTTTTTGAAATGTTGGTTCCGGATTCGACCATATTAATGACCTACGGCTCGTATTTCTGTGTGTTATTATATTATAATTAAGTCTATGATTTGATATTTGATATAGCAGTCTGACTGAGCAGTGGCAGCAGCAGGCTCGTAAGCATTCATTCAAACAGGACTTTCCTGCGTTTGCCAGCAGCAGCTCTTTGCAATGCTTGAAGCATAGCGCTGTTTATGACTTCAAGCCAACTCCTGAGATTAAGCCATAGTGATTATAAGAACATCCAATAGTCAAATGTAAATGAAATACAAAGGGTATAGAGAGAAATAGTCCTATAATTCCGATAATAACTACAACATAAAACTTCTTAACTAGAAATATTGAAGACTCATGAAGACTCATGAAAGGAACCACCAGCTTTCCACCAGTTCTCATGTTCTGAGCAAGGAACTTAAAAGTTAGCTTTTTTTACATGGCACATATTGCACTTTTACTTTCTTCTCCAACACAGTGTTTTTGCATTTAAACCAAATTAAACATGTTTCACAATTTATTTGAGACTAAATTGATTTTATGTATTATATTAAGTTAAAATAAAAGTGTTCATTCAGTATTGTTGTAATTGTCATTATTACAAATAATAATCTCAAGACATCAGTCAGGAAGTTAAAGCTTGGTCGCAAATGGGTCTTCCAAATGGACAATGACCCTAAGCATACTTCCAAAGTTGTGGCAAAATGGCTTAAGGACAACAAAGTCAAGGTATTGGAGTGGCAATTACAAAGCCCTGACCTCAATCCTATAGAAAGTGTGGGGACAGAACTTAAAAAGCATGTGCGAGCAAGGAGGCCTACAAACCTGACTCAGTTACACCAGCTCTGTCAGGAGGAATGGGCCAAAATTCACCCAACTTATTGTGGGAAGTTTGTGGAAGGCTACCCGAAACGTTTGACCAAAGTTAAACAATTGAAAGGCAATGCTGCCAAACACTAATTGAGTGTATGTAAACTTCTGACCAACTGGGAATGTGATGAAATAAATAAACGCTAAAATAAATCATTCTCTCTAATATTATTCTGACATTTCACATTCTTAAAATAAAGTGGTGATCCTAACTGACCTAAGACAGGACATTTTTTACTAGGATTAAATGTCAGGAATTGTGAAAAACTGAGTTGGAATGTACTTGGCTAAGGTGTATGTAAACTTCCGACTTCAACTGTATATACTGCTTCCGTGGCTTCTCACCCTGTCTTTTCAAGGAATTAAGTCAAAAGATGCCATGAGCCTTAGTCACTGTTACTTGTTGGCTACCACTCGGGAATTCTGCCATGCACCTTAAGAGACTGCTTTGCCCCATGTACATAGTCATTGAACACTGGTCACTTTAATAATGTTTACATGTTGTTTTACCCACTTAAGTAACTGTATTCTTGTCATGGTTCATCCTACATACCTACTGCTGTACACTATTCATATACTGTCCATACACACCATTATATACACTCAGTGGCCAGTTTATTATTATCTATACTGAACAAAAATACAAACACAACATTTAAAGTGTTGGTCCCATGTTTCATGAGCTGAAATAAAAGATCCCAGAAATGTTCCATAAACACAAAAAGCTTCTCTCTCTCAAATCGTGTGCACAACTTTGTTTAAATCCCTGTTAGTGAGCATTTCTCCTTTGCCAAGATAATCCATCCATCTGACAGGTGTGGCATATCAAAAAGCTGATTAAACAGCATGATCATTACGCAAGTGCAATAAAAGGCCACTCTAAAATGTGCAGTTTTGTCAGACAACACAATGCCACAGATGTCTCAAATTTTGAGGGAGCGTGCAATTGGCATGATTATTGCAGGAATGTCCACCAAAGCTGTTGCCAGATAATTGAATGGTCATTTCTCTACCATACGCAGCCTCCAAAGTAATTTTATAGAATTTGGCACAACGTCTAACCGGCCTCACAACTGCTGACCATATATAATCACGCCAGCCCTCCTTATTTGGCTTCTTCACGTGCATTCGTCTGAGACCAGTCACCTGGACAGCTGATGAAACTGTGGGTTTGCACAAACAAGAATTTCTGTCAGAAATCATCTCAGGGAAGCAAATCTGTGTGCTTGTTGTCCTCACCAGGGTCTTGACCTGACAGCAGTTTGTCGTCGTTACTGACTTCAGTGGGTAAATGCTCATCTTCGATGGCCACTGGAGAAGTGTGCTCTTCGTGGATGAAACCCGGTTTCAACTGTACTGGGCAGAAGGAAGACAGCGTATATGGCATCGTGTGGGGGAGTGGTTTGCTGATGTCAACGTTGTGAACAGAGTGCCCCATGGTGGTAGTGGGGTCATGGTATGAGCAGGCATAAGCTACAGACAACGAACACAATTGCATTGTATCAATGGCAATTTTAATGCACAGAGAAACCGTGATGAGATCCTGAGGTCCATTGTTGTGCTCTTGCGGCCCCATGTCGCAAGGGTCTGATTTTCTGATCCAGGCCCCTACCTTTTTTGTTAAGGTATCTGTGACCAACAGACTGTCTGTATTCCCAGACATGTGAAATCCATATATTAGTGCCTAAGGAATTTATTCAAACTGACTGAATTCCTTATATGAACTATAACTCTGTAAAATCTTTGAAATTGTTGCGCGTTAAGTTTATATTTCTGTTCGGTGTAGTACGAGGTCGGACCCCCCTTTGCCTCCAGAACAGCTTGAATGGTTCAGGGCATGGAAAACGTTGCTCAATTTGTATCAAGGGACCTAACGTATGCCAGGAGAACATTCCCCACACTATTACACCACCAGCCTTTACCGGTAACACCAGGCAGGATGGGGCAATGGACCCATGTGGCTTCCTCCAAATCCTGACTCTGCCATCAGCATGACACAAACAGGAAATGGGATTCGTTAAGACCAGGCAATGTTTTTCAACTTTTCAATTGTCCAGTGTCGATGATCGTGTGCCCACCGGAGCCACTTGTTGTTTTTAGCTGATCTGAGTGGGACCCGGTGTGGTTGTCTGCTGCAGATGGACATGTGTGTCTCGAGATGCCGTGGAACTGTTGTGCTGCGCTGTTATTTGTCTGTTTGTGGCCTGCTTGCTAGCTTGCACGATTCTTGCCATTCTCCTTCGACCTCTCTCATCAATGAGCTGTTTTTTCGCCCACAGGACTGCGGCTTACTGGATGTTTTTTGTTTGTAGCACCATTCTTGGTAAAACCTTAGACACGGAGGGTGGCGGATTCTGAGATACTGGATCCGGCGTGCCTGGCACCAACAATCATACCATACTCAAAGTCGCTTCGATCACTCGTTTTGCCCATTCTAACGTTCAATCGAACAGTAACTGAATGCCTCAAAGCCTGTTTTGCCTGCTTTATATAGTAAGCCACAGCCACGTTACCTACTGTCTCTGCAGGAGCAGAGATTCATTTTCGTGAATGGGATGGTGTACCTAATAAACTGGCAACAGAGTGTATATTTATATTCCGGACTCTGACATTGCTCGATCTGATATTTCTTAATTTTTGGATTATGTGCTTATTGTTTTGTATTGTTAGGCATTATTACTGCATGGTCGGGACTAGAAATTCAAGCACATTGCGGCACCTGCGATAACATTTGCAAATCTGTGTACTATACCACAGTGGAATTCACACTCAACCTTAGGCATAGTCAATCTGGTTACATACAGTGGGCTGAGAAAGTCCAGTGACCATTTACTAAATATCTGTGTTTTGAAATGTATATACATCAACACACTAAGCATGAAGTGAGAGGCTGTTTGTGAAACGTACACATGATCTGTGGACGGGGTAAAGTGGCAGACATCAAAGGGGTCCGGAGAGAAAGATAAAAGTAGATCAGGTCATGGCCATAGAGAGAGAAGGAGAGAAGCATGGAGGTAGAAATGGAGAGAGAGAAGGGGGGGGGGTGATAGGGCTTGACAGAGGTGATAATGCTGAGGACAGTGGATGAAGGGATGGATGGTTGGATGGATGGTTGGATGGAGGGATGGAGGGATGGAGGGAGGGAGGGAGGGAGGGAAAAGTTAGGCCAGTCCCAGGCTGGGAGCGAGCTCAGGTGTGAGTTCTGAGGAGACACCTTCTGTTCGTCGATCTGCAGCCATGTGTGGGGACTGGGCCCCCAGATGGACATGGGCCTCTACTTTGGCCCGATTAAATCCAGGTGGCCCAGGATGCCTGGCCCGGTCACCCCCCCCGTCATTGTGTTAATAAACAGCCTTGCCCCAGATTCACCAAAAAATCACCCCTCATGAAAGAAACAGGATAGGTGAACATTGCAATGGGCATTAAGAAGCGATGCCCATTTGAGTGTTTACAGTAGGGTTTCCCACAACACGTTTTGTTTTTTGCCGTAGCACTACACAGCCGATTCAAATAATCAACTAATCTTCAAGCTTTGGTCGTTTGAATCGGCTGAGTAGTGTTACGGCAAAAACCAAAACGTCCACCACCCCTTGGGGTCCCGAAGACAGAGTTTGGGAAACGCTGGTTTACAGGGGTCTTAAAGAGGATCCACTCTGAATTCTAATCAAACCTGCATCGTAATGCAGAACTTTGAGAGAACATAAAACTGCCATAGACTAATGAAGTTGCAGAAACGCTTTGGGTCATTTTGTATATGTGCACAAACACACAAAAGGGTCGACAGACTCGTGCACGCCATCTTACTTGGCTTGACTGAAACGTGGATGTGGTTGTCCAGATTAAAATATTGCATTGGCTTGTAACAGGCCACCTTCCAACAGGTTGCACTGGCTCCCTTTGAGTTGTGTTTTACGCTGACATTTCAAACCGCTTTAAAACAAGCTGTCCATTGCAGATGGGAGAGGCAGAGGCTGCAGTGTTGCCATGTGGATACGTACGCACAAGGCCTCCCTACTGACCAAGTAAATGTGAGCACTTGGGTCTCAGCAGATTTCTGTGGTTCAGGCTGAGATAACAAAGGCAAAACGAGCACGTTTAGTCTTTACGGAAGTCTTAAAAAAGAAGAAGACTATATATATATATATAAATGTCCTCGATGAGAGCTCTTACCTCCTGAGGTTTTTTGAACTCCTATTGAACTTCCATTGGCAAAGTTTATCGGAAGCCTGATAAGTCAAATTGATACCATCAAAGTCAATTATGCCATTCCTTACCATGCAACGATGAGTAAAATCGTATTTTCTTATTTTTCTAGATAACGACCTAGAATTAGGAAGGAATAAAATCACAACAATAATCACCAGGAGAATGAACCACTCCAGAAAAATATAGTGAAAATAAATGCTGAAAACGCTCAAATGTATTTACATCACAGACCAAGTTCTTATATCGAAGCATGTTAAGTTACCTTTAACAATATAGATACAGTCGTGACGGCGAAGCCACTGTTGTCACTGCCATTTCAGTGTCACTGTGGAAATTACAAGTGAAGGCGTCCCCTGGAGAGGAGGGTGAACCTGTCAGACTGGGGAGCAGACATACATTCAAAACACCACCAGAACAACACACAGCATCTCCATATGTGTAAGATCTTAACCATCACCTGTCCCTGTGTGTGTGTGTGTGTGTGTGTGTGTGTGTGTGTGTGTGTGTGTGTGTGTGTGTGTGTGTGTGTGTGTGTGTGTGTGTGTGTTCAGCAAAAGAGCTTACCAATGCATTAAAGAAGGGATCCTGGCATATAATTATTCTAAAGGAAAACACACAAACATACCTCCTCCTTCTCATCGCCCACATTTGCATTAAGTCCATATGTCTGAATTCAGAAACACTAACGATTATTGTATGCATTAAGTAAGCGGTTACAATGAGCCTTCCACCTTTCAGCCATTAGTCTATATAGCAGCTGATAAAAATGACACAAAATCTTACTAAAAGCATGCAATAAAACATTTTATTCAGTGTCAATGTGATAAATCCTGTGTATGACTGAATGCCTATGATGACCAATGATTGAAAGATGCCTATATACCATTTTATCACTCGCGTGTGAATATCCTATACAGGAAGTTTCAACTTTGTTAGCTGTACTATTGAGTGAACTGACCTTCTCAACATCTTCTGAGAGTCTTGTGGTTAAAAAAAAAAAACCCATTGAAAACAGTGTATTAAGTAACTCATTCTTATTTAGCGATATGAGTTCAATGCTATGATCCCAAACAGGGGAAAAAAAGAGTTTAATCTAGCCCGGCACAATGACGACAAGTTCTGGGATCGATAGATGTCTGACTGAAAAGACAAAAGGTTAAGGGCTGTATTAAAATGAGTTCCATGAAAATATCTGACAAAAGCACAAGGACAACAATCCAAGTCAACCCGCTCCTACCGAGCGGAGCCTTTCAATAGGGTTTTCAAATTAAGCGAACATGTTTCCCCCACAGCTATTAACGAGGGGAGAGGTCAGGGAAAATAGTCTTGTAATATTTAGCATCACCTGATTAACTTCATATTTACTGCCATTGTCTTGTACTTGTATTCTTTAATTGTGTTGCATAAACGCCTAAAAAAAACACGTTCATGCATTAAGAACATTATATTCAGATTATGGTTTGATGTGTTAATGAAATAAAATGGTTGCTAGAGAACGAGGCCGAGAAAGGCTACAACCGTTCTCGGTGAGTGAAGAGAAATCAATCTCAACGCCGCATCACACCTGACTTGTAAACAAACTTGCTCAACCGACATTGTACTGCACATTACATATCGTAATGTTAGGTTATATAAACACTGCCATTCTACAGTTGTTGGAAATCATGGGCTCATGTTGGGATATTTCAGTCCTATAGACATAGACCTAACCAGAGCTCTCCTAACAGGAGAAGTTTGAACACAGTTCCCCGAGCCCACACGGCTTACGTCGTATAGTGGGACTGAGAAATGTGAGGAAAGACTTCATTGTTCATTCTTTCTATGTACCATCCTGATTTGACTAACATAATTACAAGACGAGCTTGACAACACACTGGGAAAAAATCATGGAATTTAACTGAGGGCAATATAACTGACGGCAAACAGAAAACACACAAACAAACAGATTTTCTCAGAAAGCATGACAACAAAAAAACAAAACAAAAAACTCAGTGATAAATACATAACCATTTCTTGTGCGTTGCCGCTTGTCTCTTTTCAGGAAGTATTTTCAGTCTAAATACTTTAACACAGCACGCCTGTGTGTGTGTAGAGGCCCCGCTGTTACCTTCTGCAGACTCAGAAGAACCCAAAACCCGGGCTTACAGAACCTCCTACGGTGGCTCAAGGGCGCGGCCTATCTGCCGTACAGCAGAATGCACGTGGAAAACCCCTCCCGTGCAGAACCAGCCACCCATCCACTCACACACACACATGCATGTTCGTTACTGTGGGAGTCAAACTGTTTGTACTGTCAAGGTTATGTTCTTTAACGGGAGGACGGAAAGACCAGACTGAAGTTCTGCAACTTGAAATTCATTTCAGACGAGTGCCAACTGTGATTTACATAAAAAAAGGAAAGTCATATTTTGATTGAGACCAATTAAGTTACTCTATTCGGTAGGACAATCTTTTTCACACATCTACGTCCCTCAAAAACTGTACTGCATTGTCATTCAAATTCACATAAATGACAAAGAACGGAGTATCCAAACTGGAAAACGTTTGTTGGTGTACTTATCACAGCTATAGCAGGTGACATTCTGCTGTTCTTCATACAGTGTGTATGAGCCAGAAACCAATAGACATATTGACAATAGAACGCACTTCCATTACAAGAATTTGGCAGTGTCGCAAGCAACAAAACAACGACCCACACTAGTCATAACCTATTTTGTGTCTAGTTTCCAGCACTATGCTCCCATCTTACTATCCCTATCTCAGCTAGACACACGGTGGTGGTGGCTGTTTGCACTTCAACGTCAACCCCGCCCTCCCCCTCACATCCCGACCCTACTTGTCTCCATAACCCCCCCCCCCAGACAAAAGCCTTGCTGTCCCACTGATTGGCAGATGGGGCAACCAGCTGACATCCCGGGCTGGGCCGTTTCATGTTCCCCGGGCGTCCTAAACGCGCGGGCGCCCTGTCCGTGGGCATCGGGTGGCCGAGGAGGAAGCTCTTTTGAGGGGCCGAGGGGGGAAGCGTGGGGACCCGCTCCTCAGGGCGACCAGGAGGAGAGCAAACAGAGGGGACAGACGGCGATGCCTAATCATGTGTTTCTGAGGGTTAATGTGTTTAAAGTATTTGTACGTGTGTGGGTGTGTGTATGTGTGTGGGTGTGTGTATCGGTGTGTGTGTGTGAGGGTTATAGGTAGAGAGGGGCAAATAACAGTGTTTAGGCCTGGTCTCTGTTCTTACACCCAGCCACTGAGACTGGGGGTTACGTGACTGCATTCTACACTAGCCTTCACATACAATAAACACACATCAAACCTACTACACTAAAGCAAAGCTTGTTGGTTCCATATCATAGAAGATGCTCTCCACTGACCCACAGGAGTAATGGGGTAGGAGGGCAAGATGCTAATTGGTGTATATTGAATTAATCAATACAGAAAATAACAGGTATAAATATACTGATCGCATTGTCTCTCACTCCCCATGCATAGCTCTTTAAAAAAATAATGTATTTCCTACTCTTTTCACTGGCATCAATTGTCTGTCATCAATGTGTCATTGTCATCAGAGGACTAGTATTGACGAGGTGGCACACTTCTCCCTCTCTGCCTCTCCTTTAGTTAATTTCACTTCTTTCCCCCCCTTCTCTTTTTTTATTTTTTATATTTCAGTGCCTCAGATGTAGCAGCTCTTTAAAGCGCCCATGGGGGCCCAGAGTCCTCGCTTTTGTCTCCCATTTCCTTCTGAAACAGTTCATTTTAACGCAATCCCGCTCATCCCTTTTCTGAGCTCTCTCTCTTCCTCACTCTGTGTGTCACTCCGAGGTCAGTGCTGCACTTTCTGCTGTGCGTACAGGGAGGGGGTATCTTGTGGTTGTGGTTGTAACCTCGAAATAACAGAAAAGAAGCTGGTTTGTGGTTTGAAATAAAATGTCTACCTTTTTAAATGTGCTTTTGAAAATGTGAGATAAGGCTACATTATGAACAGGTATTACTATAAAATCAATATGTTTACAAACAATTACTCATTGTGAAGTGTAATATGAGCACCTAGTTTTTTTTTCCTTCTCATAAATATTTGTTTTGTTTAAGTGGCCTTGTGTGTCATTTATATCAACGTAATAATGAACGACACTACTGAATGAAACATTGATCAGAATGGGTCTTTATACTTAGTTGTATTATTAAACTGCCTCCCAATGTATTCATGCTTACATCAATCCAATGGGTGACTTGTTGACCTTCCGTGAGTTTTATCCTTCTTTTGGTAATGTTGCCTTCTATACTTGAAGGGGGAAACCTTTCTTATTACAATGCTGCACTAAGAAGAAGAAATGCTCAAAGGTCTTTCCTCCCAGTCTAAGCTTCGTAGGCTAATCATTACTTTTAAGACTCTAGTTATGTCGATAGGAAGCCTGCTCTTTGTTGAAGCTTATCATTCTCCTAAAAAGTCTAATTACTGTAGATCCACCACTTTCTCTTAACACCGTTGATCCTTGTTAGCATCCACCGTGCAGACTAAATGGGCTGCTAACAGGATGCTATGCTAGCAGTAATAATGGAACTTAACTGGAGCAGGAAGTATCCTGTTCACTCCTGAATTCTGGATGAGCTACGTATGACGACGGGTCACTTTCATTTCTCACAAACATCTCCCTAGCTTCATTCTGATATGGCCGCCTCGACGAGTCCACTTAACGTGAGCTAACGTCGCAAGTCGGATTCTTGCGAAAAAACACCTGCGGACCAACAGACAGACAGACCAGCAAACACACAGATGAACCCCACACACACTCAAGTCTGTTGGTTGAGCTCATGCATTGAGGGGTCTGTATGCTGGCTGGCCATTGTGTCGAGTCGGGCCTTTGTCTGTGCAGGCTGAAGCCAGCAATTGCACCTTAGCTACCACAGTTCAAGCGTAAACACGTTTTGTGTGCCACAATATACACTGTTGCCAGTGGACCCCTAAATCCTTGGAACAGCTGAGTCCTAGGGTGTCAAAGATAATGGCGATTTATTTCAATGTGAGGTTCTCATTGCTGCCCCCCCCCCCAAAAAAAGTTTTCCTCCCCTCCTCCTCCCTCAAACCGATTAAAATTAAGCCGTAAACATGTGAGGCAGGAATTAGCACATTTAGCGAGTCTCCTCTTCCCACATCGCATTTTCGTTCTGGAAGCGGCTGACACCCGCAGCCAAACGCGGGTGCAATTTTAATGACTCGCGTCGTTTTTGAAGTCCACAAGAAAAAAGCGGCGCTCGCCGTTTGTGGCAGCGCTAGATATGGCGAGGCCACGGCCGGCCATGATTGGGGGGGAGGGGGGTGGGGGGGACACACGCCTCCGACTCGGACTCGGGCTCTCGATAGGATCGGTGTCATTTTCCTCTCCACGATAAGACGCCTCGCTGACAAGACCCGATTAGGAGAGAAAAAAATCATTATTACGAGGCCTTTCATCCGCCGGGGGGGGGGTTTACCGATAAACAGCTTACCCGTGGGTAGATTTACTGAAAGCAAAATGTTAGGCTATACGTTAAGGAAATACAGTTTCGGGCTATATTCCGTCTATATTTCTTAGAATTGATTTCTTTCCTTGAGACAAAAGACAAATACATTTCCCCCTTAAAAAATATTTAATAAAAGGCCTCCTTTCTGCCTAACTGCAAACTCAAGCTGTGAAATATTTTAATCCCATCTCTCAGTGCCATGAATCAAACAATTATCAAATAACTTCCTATTCTTTTTGAAACACCACAGCATTCAGATTTTATCAGACTACAAAAAACGAAAGTTATTGAATATGCTATACCTCGAGGAAATCCACTTTAGCAAACTGTCCTTATAAAAGACAAATGAACAAGAACATACTGAAATATTAAAATGACACTGTGCCACAGAATGAATAACCTGAAGCAGAAGTGGAGATAGAGCCTACATTCCTAAGAAAGGGATCTACAATGGGTATATCTCAACATAGACGCCACAACGTATGTGCAAATGATCTCAATACATTTGTATTAATCAATTCACTACTTCTTGGATAAACATCGCTCTATTATTTGGATGTGACACGCAAAATATTTAGTCTTAATACATTTTGTAAATAGAAAATCTACCCCACCCTAGACCATGTGAAACAACTTTATTGTTAATTTAGCTTTACATTTTTCATTACAAAAACAATGTACCACAGCGCCTCTCCTCTATATAAAGATGTAATATAACTGTACTGATGATAAATATATGAATATGCACATATGAAGTGTAAATAGATTCTTGGTGTCTTGACAATGCATTACTTTGTATTTTTTATGTAATGTCTTTTGCTGTTCTGTACTCTCTGTCATGCATTTTTATGTAATGTCTTTTGCTGTTCTGTACTCTCTGTCATGCATTTTTATGTAATGTCTTTTGCTGTTCTGTACTCTCTGTCATGCATTTTTATGTAATGTCTTTTGCTGTTCTGTACTCTCTGTCATGCATTTTTATGTAATGTCTTTTGCTGTTCTGTACTCTCTGTCATGCATTTTTATGTAATGTCTTTTGCTGTTCTGTACTCTCTGTCATGCATTTTTATGTAATGTCTTTTGCTGTTCTGTACTCTCTGTCATGTATTTTTATGTAATGTCTTTTGCTGTTCTGTACTCTCTGTCATGCATTTTTATGTAATGTCTTTTGCTGTTCTGTACTCTCTGTCATGCATTTTTATGTAATGTCTTTTGCTGTTCTGTACTCTCTGTCATGTATTTTTATGTAATGTCTTTTGCTGTTCTGTACTCTCTGTCATGTATTTTTATGTAATGTCTTTTGCTGTTCTGTACTCTCTGTCATGCATTTTTA
The DNA here is from genome assembly GCF_045791955.1 of Oncorhynchus clarkii lewisi. Taxonomy (NCBI): domain Eukaryota; kingdom Metazoa; phylum Chordata; class Actinopteri; order Salmoniformes; family Salmonidae; genus Oncorhynchus; species Oncorhynchus clarkii. The sequence continues at coordinate 53,762,215 of NC_092166.1, forward strand.
TGTAATGTCTTTTGCTGTTCTGTACTCTCTGTCATGCATTTTTATGCTTGATGTGGACCCCAGGAAGAGTAGCTGCTGCATGTGCAGTAGCTAATGGGGATCCTAATAAAGGAAACATCCTTCAAACAATGACAAAGAGGACCACGTAAACAGCACAATGTAAGCTATTTGAATTGAAATCAAAAGATGAACAGATTCATAACTTACATGTTCACCATTATCAACATTATGAGGATAGAGAATATTAGACTTAAGTATACTATTTTGTGACTGACGAGATTCTCTGATAAATAACAAATGACACCAGTTAGCAGAATATTACCTTTTATCCTCTTCCCTTATTTTCCTCTTTGCCCGAGACCCAATGTAGCTGGATTTGATACAATGACGCTAAATGGTATTGACAGATAGTTTGATTTATTGTTAGATCTTGTCCTCTGTTACCAGATAGCACAAAACCGTTATAAATGTGTTGTCTCATAAGAAGAGAACAAGAAAAGCAAATTCAACGTTGAAAGCCAGTTCCTAAACAATATTTCTGGGTATTGCTAAATATAGCTTGTTATGTCATTTGCTAAGTGTTTAGCCAAAAAGGATTTGAAGCGCAAGCATCACTTTGGTGGCTAAACACCAAAAGAATGATAAAGTCTGATCTTAAGACAGAACGGGGAGAAATTAAGAGAGTGAGAAAGAGAAACAGAGAAAGAAAGGACTAAGATGGAGGGGGGGAGATCGTGCAAGCCGGGGACAAGCGTGAGCCATGTTACTGAGGCACTCCAGCACCCATGGACTCACAGCAAGTCTCAAAGCCATGCTTTGCTTCAAACGAGCGCCGAGGACTTTTTTTAAAATGTTTACAAAACATATTTATTTATTTCTCCACCCCATCATGTATCTATTTAGTTATCTGTGTCCCCAACACCCTGTGCTCTGCCGCTGGAGTCATGTTCCATGACGACAATCAATGCTCTCTCCCTCCCTCTCCTCCCCTCGACTTTTAATACCGCTGCAGTTGGAAATCAAACTGCTCTAAAACAAATTGATCTAATCTGTAATACAGTTGTCACATCATCACAGGGTCCCTGCATGGTCCGCCTTGGTGACAACTGCAGGGCTGCTTAGCTTAGCCCACGATGTCTGCCTACTGCTTTGTTGGTCGCTTCAATGATTTATCATAAAAAAACGAGGGAGATTGAGAGTGGGAGGGAGAGAGAGAGAGAGGGGAAGAAAAGGGAGAAAAGAAAGGCCAGGGCTGTCGATTGAGTCATTGGCACCTTTGATTGACAAGGTCTAATCAGCTTATCTCAGTGCTAATAAAGTTGATGGCCTGCGGTGCTGCTCTCTGCCTGGCACAGAGTGAACTTTGGGCTGCCGAGGGGCCACCAGGGGCCCGGGCCCCGACCCTCTCTGCTTATCTAAACAGGTCTGAAATCAATCCCTAATGAGCTGATTTCATTTTCCCCCATCGATCAGAGCACTGACACCGGGGCCGCGAGCCGAGGAGCGATCTCGGCTTCATCGCTGGCCCCTTGAGTTTCTCTTTTATTCGTTTTGCCCACTTTGTGGTTTGTTTCAGTTGCTTTGCTTTGTTTTCGACCGCTGAGCTTTAAAAAGAGGAAAAGGGGGTTGACATTTTGGTGGAGCCAAGATTAGAGGCCTCTGTTTTTTCTAATGATTAATATCCAATACATGTACAATAATATGCCTGTCAAATCATAGATGGGAAAAAAAAGATTACTTCAAAACACTAACGTGTGCCATCTAACAAACATACACCGACCGGTACAGGCTAAACAAAACAAATTACTCCCAGAAGCATCTTAAGTTGAAACAGAGTGATTGTATTTCTCTTTATTTTCTCAAAAAGTATGATTTTAGGTCAATAATCTATTGAGTACAGTATGCACGTGTGTATAGTGTTCAGATATACTGTAGGTGTATGCACTTCAAAGGAAGCCAGTATTGTATTAATCGCCCCTCAGCAAACAAAACTAACTCTACCCTCTACCTCTCCAATTGATTCTAATCAAGGGGAGAGAGCACTTCAGTACATCTACAAAATGGAATCTGACATGCCATCCATCTCTAAACATGTCTAATCAGACCCCTCTCACATCTTCACAAAGTCAAATTGTGCCTCAGAATCTGACCTCTTTGATTTGGAGTCAGTCTAGCCTCCTCACATTTTGGGCTTGCAGACACCCTTGATTCAAATGCGTTTAAATTGGCTAACTACATGCCCTCCTCCTGTACTTAGGGCTCTCTTTAAAACAGGCAAGCCCTCCGTCTGCATGTTCATATGCGCGCCTTTTAAGTCTGTGCCCTCCACTAATGAAGTTCTATACTTTATTTATGAGACAAACAGAGGCTGGTTCTTAAGGGTGTGTGTGGTAAATAGCTTGGGATGTCCACAGAGCCTTCTCAATATCCCTCAAAGGGCTTTCAGTGCTCTTGGCAAGCCGGCGCTTTCCAAAATACACTGGAGAGTGTGAAATAGAGAAAAAAAAACAGTGCTCAAATAAATTCTCTAAAATGATATTCTGTGAAGACTCACCATTTCAAAGAACTGAGAGGACGTCTTTTTTTATAAAGTGACCTTATGGTACCCTGGCTTTCTTGATTTGTGGTCATTAAGTGGAATGTTATCGATGCAAAAGTAAAGGGGGGGGGGGGGGGGCAAGCAGCAGTTGGAGCTCATCTTTTTTTTCTGCCTTTGTTCAGGATCTCTCCCTCTTTGAAAGAAAAGAGAAACTGTCTTTAAATATTTTTTTCTCCCCATTGGTCAATTACAGTACTTATGGGGCATAATTATATAGTGTGTGGTTTTGGAGGGTGACTTAGAATTATTGTAAAATAGCTACACTAACTGTTCTTCACTAAGGATGCTTTGATTTTCCGTCTTAATAAGAGTTTGTTTTTCGTGTAACAGCGTATTTATGACCAGAGTAAGTCTTTGATTGGACAAACACAACTCACAGATTATTATTGCTCACAGATTATTATTGTTTAGCCCTTTTAAAACAATATCCATCCCGACATTCAACATTTCAAAGCATATCCTTTATCCATTTTAAGCAATCTTAAAAATGTAGAAATGTTAATGCTTCAGAACGATGAATAAAAGCCCGGTACATACTCGTATCATTATCTCTTTTAGTTTGAAAGTGAGATAACTGAATGGGGCATTTGTTAGGCCAAGCACTTGCACAAAATAAAATCTTTCAAAAATATTTTGTGAATTTTGTCAACACTAAAATATAATGAAAAACATTAAACAGAATGACTACAAAACCAAAAAGATCCATTAGCTGGATTGCCCCACTGAATTTCATGTCTTCTCGTGGTGCTGTGATTGTCCACCGATGTAAATATGCAGCACAGGTTGTTGAAACAGCATTGGAATGACCACTAGTCAATGTTTGTGTTCTCAGTGCCTTCAGAAAGTATTCACACCCATTGACTTAATCCACATTTTGTTGTGTTACAGCCTAAATTCAAAAATGTATTAAAATTGACACACAATACCCTATAATGACAAAGTGAAAACAAGGTTGACACATTTTTGCTAATTTATTGAAAATTAAAAACAGAAATATCTCATGTACATAAGCATTGACAACCCTAGGTCAACACATGTTAGAATCACCTTTTGCAGGGATTACAGCTCTGCCAAAGGTGACTCTTTTTGAGTAAGTCTCTAAGAGCTTTGCACACCTGGACTGTACAATATTTGCATATTATTACTTGAACAATTCTTCAAGCTCTGTCAAGTCGGTTGTTGACCATCACTACACAGCCATTTTCAAGTCTTGTTTTTGATTGTCAAGACGATTTAAGTCAAAACTGCAACTAGGCCACTTAGGAACATTTAATGTCTTCTTGGTAAGAAACTCCAGTGTATATTTGGCCTTGTGTTTTTGGTCATTTTCCTGCTGAAAGGTGAATATGTCCCCCAGTGTCTGTTGGAAAGCAGACTGAACCAGGTTTTCCTCTAGGATTATATCTATTCAGTTTATTTTTATTCTAAAGAACTCCTGAGTACTTGCCGATGACAAGCACACCCATAACATGATGCACCCACCATCATGCTTGAAAATATAAAGATATGGTACTAAATATAAAGAGTGGTACTCAAACATAACGCTTTTTATTCAGGAGACATTTTTTGCAGTTTTACATCAGTGCTTTGATGCAAACAGGATGCATGTTTTAGAATATTGTTATTTTGTATTATTGTTACCAGTCTACACTTCTTTGCGAGGCATTGGAAAACCTCCCTGGTCTTTGTGGTTCAATCTGTGTTTGAAATGAACTGCTCGACCGAGGGAACTTACAGATAATTGCATGTGTGGGGTACAGAGATGACATCGTCATTCAAAAATCATGCTATGTAAGCACATTTTTACTCATTTAGGTTTGCCATAAGAAAGAGTTTAATCAAAAATGAAAAGCGGAAATGTCTTGAGTCAATTTCTGAAAACATAATTCCACTTTGACATTATGGAGTACAGTGTGTAGACCAGTGACACAAAATGTCAATTTAATACATGTTTCATTCAGGCTGTAAATACAACAACATTTTGAAAAAGTCGAGGGGTGTGAATACTTTTTGAAGGCACTGCATTTCTCACACGTCTGGGGTCTCAACACATTTGAGTTCTAAGATTGTTTGTTGTCTGTGGTCTGACAGTGTTCCCAACGTGACTCGGCTGTTGCCTCTCAGCGTTGGTTCTCCCCGAGCATTTGTCGTTTCAGCTTGTGCATCTGAGCGGAGGGCCAGAACCGACAGGAGGGTGAGGGGGGGGGGGGGGGGGGATCACAGATTAAACAAGAGGTGACAAAGGCTCACACCCCACCAAACCCCAAACAACTCTCTGCTGGTGTAGACCTGAGCAGTGAGCAGTGTGTGTGGGACCAGGATAAACAACCATTGTTCTCAGTTAGCCGCACAAACAGGGCAGATGAGGGTTCAGAGGGCGCATGACTGGCCCTTACTGTGGAAAGTAATAGGCCCGGGAGGTAGAGAACACGGATAGAACACGGACCATTTCTTTAACACCAACCAGAACACTAGACAAACCATCAAAAAGAGCCATTAAACTGAAATACGTGACTGAATGGAATCAAAATAGGGTCTGCCACAGAGTTCGACACGGGGTAAACAAGAATAATATAAGTCTCGGAGATCATCAGAGAATCATATGAAACAACATTTTTAAGCAGAGAATGCAGATTGTATTTATGAATTTGTGAGTTCTACTTACTGAACATCAAAAGGCAGTGGTCTGTGCACCCCTTTCTCGACGTGAATGATTAAATCTGTCGATGTCACACGCGCGCCATTCCTCCATTATAGTGTAAATTAACAAAACTTTTTCAAAACTACTGCGGAAGCCACAGAAAGCCAGTTGATACTTCAAGAATGAGCTTTGATATCTCTCTAAGGAATACACTGTGACTCAATAATGTTGTGACTGTCAGGAGGAGAAAAAACGAATAACTGGTTTAATCTATTTCAAATCCAAATGAGATAATTTCTCCATATTTAAAGATTTAAAAAAAAACTAACCTTGGTAATGAGGAAAACACATGACTTTCTGTTCGAGATGGCCATGTATTCAGTGATGTTTATTGTGCTTTGTTTGGGTCTCTAAATTAAGAACTAGTGGAGGAAACGCTGATGTTGTTTATTTCAGTAGACCCCTGTCTTTTTGGCGCTATAAAAAACAACTCACACACACACACACACACGCAGATGCAGGGGAGAAGAGCGTGTGTTTTTCCCAGGAGCCAAACGAGGAGCAGCGGCGCCTGCTCTGTCGCCCGTACACCTCTCTCCCCCTTGCTTGCCTTTGATGTGCTCCTGAAAATGTCACCAGTCGTCAAGGAGTTTTTTCCTCTCTCTCTCTATCCACCTCACGTACGAGCGAGACAATTTGCTGTCGCTCACCCCCCCCCCCCCCCCCCCCCCCCCCCTTCCATCCAAACAGAATGCATACCGGTTTCCACTGCTATCTGGTAGCCAGCTTCCAGCCTCCGAGATGACCTTTCCAGCTTCTCTGTGTTGTCCAACAGATGTGCTCTCTAAAACAAATTGGAGAAAAACGAGACAGAAAAATTATGATTGAGAGGGCTGGGAAGCGTTTCAGAGAAACATCTCAACACTGCCATCAAAACACAGACCACCACTACGACCACAACAGCAATGGCCAGTTCCAATATTCTTCATTAACAAACACTTGTAGCCGGTGAAATATCGGTAACATGCATGTTGAGTTGGGGGGCATATCGCACAGTTGTTACTGCAAAAAGAAAGAAAACTATAAGTACAATAAAGTATCTATTCTTATTCAATATTAAAATAAGAATCACCAGAAGGTTCTTCTCTTTTTTTCTTTTTCCCCCCCCTCCTCGTCTTGTTCAGTCTACTGCAAGTAATTACTTCACATTTAGCTCGGAGGGCAAAGTGGATGGAGGGAGGAAGAGCTAATTGAGATGTAATAAATTATCATTTGCAGCTTTCAAGTTCAAAAAAAAAAGGCGATGGCTCTGGAATTAAGGAGGAAAGCCTCATTAAAGTGGAAATCAAACACCTTTACTCTCTTAATGTATTTGGTTATGGAACATAAGAAAGATATTGCTTTCTCGAAATTTCTACTGGTGTGGCAAATGGATGATGACAGACCAAGTAGACCACTTCAGGAGGTGACCATAGGACCATATCATGCCAATCAATTTGGAAGTGTGTTACGTAAAAGAGTGAGTACTGAAATGCAACATTAGCCTAACATAATTACCGAAGGCTGAATAAACAGAAAGCACCAAAACAAATAGCAAAATACACAACACACACATCAGCGACATGAACCATGCAATCATATAAACAAGGACCAGTGACAGTTACATCCTAAACAAATGGACACCGAGATATAATGACAATAATGGATTATAGGTACTCTTAAACGGCATGTGCAAACATGACATGTTTAGCAGACCTATACCGGTGCTGACCAGTTAGTATTAGCCACTTACTATACTAGATTATCCTTGTATAGACTAAGAGCAATCCTTACAACCACGAGTTCCAGTTCCAGAATACATCTTCACAACAGCCTATCAAGCCTTGTACACAGAGTGCACTGTATGTTGACATACTCAGAGGTATCAACAACTGACAAGGCTGCCCATTGAAACGATGTACAGCTGTTCTAAAAGGGGTATTCAAGGTACTTTGTGTTTCTTAAATAAGCAAGTGATTGATTGGATCATTTTTCAAAGACAGAGGTGTTTTCTTTATCTAGACACTGGTAGGAGTTGTAATAGAATATTACATTTGGCATCAACAACGTCAGTGAATGACATGGCCAACATCCACCCCGTTCTCTTCTGAAAGACAGGTCGTTCCGTTTGATTTCAATCCCTGTTTTGACCGCACCCTTTTCCATTTGAACAAAACGTTCCATACATATTGGCCCCTGTTAGAAGTGGTTGAGTAGTGAGTCATAAACAACAACAAAATAATTGATTTGCAAATACAGAATGCAACATTTAAATAAAATCCCAGTCTGTAAATATGCCCGTGTAGTTTCACAAACATATTGGATTTTAGAAATTTGTGACGCCACGGATTACATTTATGACCTGCATTTTATGTACACTGAACAAAAATATAAACGCAACATGTAAAGGGTTGGTCCAATGTTCCATGATTTGAAATAAAAGATCCCAGACATTTTCCATACGCACAAAAAGCTGTCTCTCGAATTGTGTTCACAAATTTGTTTCTGTCCATGTTAGTGAGCCTTTCTCATTTGCCAAGATAATCCATCTACTTGACAGGTGTGACATATCAAGAAGCTGATTAAACAGCATGATCATTACACAGGTGCACCTCGTGCTGGGGACAATAAAATGCGCAGTTTTGTTGCATAACACAATGCCACAGATGTCTCACGTTTTGAGGGAGTGCAATTGGCATGCTGACTGCAGGAATGTCCACCAGAGATGTTGTCAGATAATTGAATGCTAATTTCTCTACCATAAGCCGCCTCCAACGTTGTTTTAGAGAATTTGGCGTCCAACCGGCCTTACAACACCACGTGTATGACGTCGTGGTTTGCGGATGTCAACGTTGTGAACACATTGCGCCATGGTGGCGATGGGGTTATGGTATGGGCAGGCAGGCAGGCTACAGACAATGAGGACAATTGCATTTTATCAATGGAAATTTGAATGCAGAGAGATACCGTGATGAGATCCTGAGGCCCATTGTTGTGCCATTCATCCGTCTCCATCACCTCATGCTTCAGCATGATAATGCATGGACCCATGTTGCAAGGATCTGTACACAATTTATGTTAGCTGAAAATGTCCCAGTTCTTCCATGGCCTGCATGGCAGACATGTCACCCATTGAGCACGTTTGGAATGCTGTGGATCGACGTGTACGGACAGCTTGTTCCAGTTCCCAACAATATCCAGCAACTTCACACAGCCATTGAAGATAAGTGGGACAACATTCCATAGGCAACAAATCAACAGCCTAATCAACTCTCTGCGAAGGAGACGTGTCACGCTGCATGAGGCAAATGGTGGTCACACCAGACACAGACTGGTTTTCTGATCCACGCCCTTACATTTTCTTTGTGACCAACAGATGCATATTTGCATTCCCAGTCATGTGAAATCCATAGATTAGGACTTTATTTATTTCAATTGACAGATTTCCTTAAATGAACTGTAACGCATTTATATTTTTGTTCAGTATATTTACATTTGTGAGTTGCCCCACATATTTGTGAGTTGCATTTTATGGATCAGTTTGTGCATATTAATGAAACAGCATCAAGATTAGGAGATCTTCAGTTCTCTTAAAAATATCATAAAAACAAATATATCACATACTTACTTTTAGAAATGCATCCATTTGGTATCCTAGCTTCCTTTCCTCTTTTCTTTCCTACTTTCCTTTACTTGATACATTTCCTTCCTTTCCTCTCCTTTGTTTCCTAACTCTCTTTCCTCCCATCTTAGCTTCCTTTCCTCATTCCTGGCTCACTTTCCTTCTCTAGCCTTTTACCATTCTCCCTTTCCCTCGTATTCTATAATTTCCTAGCTTCCCCCCATTTCCTTTCCTTGTTTCCTTTCCTAGCCCCATTTATTTTCCGCCTTTCATAGATTCCTTTCCTCATTTGAAAGGAAGTTAGGAAAAGAGGAAAGGAAATGGTGCTAGAAAAGCTAAGGAGAGGAGGAAAGGAAGGAAAGGGAGAAAGGAAATAGGCTAAGAAAGGAGAAAAGGGAAAAAGGAGGTGAGGAAAGGGTGCTAAGGAAGGAAAGGGAGCAAGGAAAGGAGGAAAAAAGCTAGGATTGACCATAAAACACAACTCACAAATGTAAAGAAAGACATAAATGCGTAAAATGCTGGTCACAAATGTAATCAATCCGTGGAGTCACAAATGTTTTCACATTCACAAAAACATATTTAACCACTGTTGTGTTCGCAAAGCTAGAAATATGTTTTGTAAAATGAGCCACGTTAATATACATGTAATTGTCTTGCATTTATTTGCTAATCACCACATTCAATGTCATTGTATTATTACATTATAAATGGCCCTAACAAGCCATTCAGATAGATATGAGGAAAAGTCACAGTCAAGGGTTGTGCCATCTTTTATAATAACCTGAACTCAATTATACATCTAGGCCTACATATAGGTAATTTGCCTTGGGATTCTCCAGTCTTTCAGTAGTCATGTCTTTACTGAACCTACATGTGTGACGTTTTAAACCCTTTTAGCATGAGTTATGTTATGCAAGCCCAACAAGGCTACCATAGACGCACCATAGATCCACCACTCAGATGAATGGTAACTCTCTCTGTAAGGGGTTTCCACCCATTTTGAAAGAGGGAGAGGAGCGCTGGAATCTCTAGTTCTAGTTAACCTGTCAAAAATGTGTACCAGCTAATCACTCCAAGGAAATAAAATAGATAAAATAAGACGACATCCCACTTTTCAAACTTTGACAATCAGAGGGATGGGAACAGAGAAGAGAAAAAATGCCTCCATTTTTGATTTACCCGTCTTCTCCTTGCTGGTTGACAGATGTCATTTAAAACTGCAGAAATACTTTTAATAGTTAAAGGGAGGGAGGGGCGGAGGATGTTGGTGGGAGAGAGTGAGGTGGAGAGGAGGGAGAGAGAGAAAGGGGGCTGGCGGGTGGTGGGTGGCTGGGTGTGCAGAGTGACGGTGGTGTGCCGATGCGCACCGTGCGGGGAGAGAGAAGGGAGTCAGCTCGGCTTAATGAGCCCCTATGGATCAGCGGAGATGGAGGGGACGTATTGACATGCAACGCTTAAGCTAATACACCTAGACCATGGCTGTGCCTGTGTGCCTCGGAGCACAAGGAAGCCGGGGATACTGACAGAGGAGCTCACTCCCCCGTTCTTCAAAGAGCTCAAGTGATTAGTATGTTATCATTACCATTCGAAACGTGATTTTCCTATTCCCTCTCGGCAAAGGTGACACGTCTCGGGGAGACGGCCAGCAGACTTGCTGCGGTGAAAAGCCACTTCAAAGCATTTCCCTGAATTTCTTTCTCCCGCTATCTCTCTCTCCCTCGTTCTGTCTACTTTTCGGTGGGGGGTTATTCGGGGATGTGCTGGTGGTAGCGGTTGTGGGGTGGGGGTCATTAGAATAATGCGCCCAGCCAGGTTTGACGCTGACGTAACCTGAAGGAAGGATTGAGAGTGCAGCCCAGCCGGCACAGATCCAGTAACGACACCGCATCACCGGTCATATAACGACTTCATCCAGAGAAATAAACCAACCAACAGGGAAGTAACCAAAAGTATGTGGACACCTGCTAGTCGAACACCTCAATCCAAAATCACAGGCATTAATATGGCGTGGGTCCCACCTTCGCTGCTATAAGGGAAGGCTTTTTACTAGATGTTGGAACACTGCTGCAGGGACTTGCTTCCATTCAGCCACAAGAGCATTTATGAGGTCTGGCACTGATGTTATGCCCGGCTTGGTGTTCCAATGTGATGGGGTTGAGGTCAGGGCTCCGTGCATGCCAGTCAAGTTCTTCCACACCGATCTCAACAAACGATTTCTGTATGGACTTCGCTTTGTGCACGGGGGCATTGTCATGCTGACACAGGAAAGGGTCTTTCCCCACAAAGTTGGAAGGACAGAATCGTCTAGAATGTCATTGAATGCTGTAGCATTAAGACTTTGCTTCACTGAGCCTCCCGAGTGGAGCACTGCATCCCAGTGCTAGAGGCGTTACTACAGACCCGGGTTCATTCCCGATGAGACAAGATCGGAAATTGGGGAGAAAAAGGGGGGTATAATACAAAAAAATAAAAAATCCTTTACTGGAACGAAGAGGCCTAACACATGAAAATCAGCCCCAGACCATTATTCCACCACCAGACTTTACAGTTGACACTACGCATTTGGCAGGTACTGTAGCGTTCTCATTGCATCCACCAAACCCAGAATTGTCCGTCGGACTGCCAGATGTTAAGCATCTCTCCAGAGAACGCGTTTCCACTGCTCCAGAGTCCAATGGCAGCGAGATTTACACCACTCCAGCCGACACTTGGCATTGCGCATGGTGATCTTAAGCTCCTGACGAACAGTTCTTGTGCTGAAGTTGCTTCCAGAAACAGTTTGGAACTCGGGAGTGAGTGTTGCAACAGAGGACAGACGATTGTTACATGCTACGCACATCAGCACTGGCGGTCCCGTTCTGTGAGCTTGTGTGGCCTACCACTTTGCAGTTGAGCCGTTGTTGCACCAAGACATTTCCACTTCACAGTAACAGCACTGACAGTTGACCCGGGGCAGCTCTAGCCGGTCAGAAATTTGACGAACTGACTTGTTGAAAAGGTGGCATCCTATGACGGTGCTACGTTGACAGCCACTGAGCTTTTCAGTAAGGCCATTCTATTGCCAATGTTTGTCATGGGAGATTGCATGGTTCTGTGCTCGATGTTATACACCTGTCAGCAACGGGTGTGGCTGAAATAGCCAAATCTACTAATTTGAAGGGATGTCCACATACTTTTGTATATATAGCAAACTAGGCGGCAAACTAGGGTGGTCCTCGTACACGAAACAGGTATCAAATGCATTTGTAGGTATGAGTACTAAACAGGTCCCAAATCCATAACCTAATACCTACATTAGAAAACAACATAAACAACAACAAAACATATATATTTTTTTTACCTGTACAACAATCTCTCTACTTATGCAATGGGACAAGAGGACGGACTAAGGGCAGAATTTCTCCCTTCAGAAATGTGATTTTGCATTTCCCTAAGCCACCCAGTCAGTGTCAGAATCTTCCCTGCTACTCATTTAAATAAAGTGCCAAGTTGCTGGCCACTCCTGGTGAGCTACAACAGACAATATCAAGCCTTTACCCATGTGGCTTTGACAGAGGAGCCGAGTCACCAGAACATCACAAGAATAAACACACAAACACGTGCACTCATACACGCAGACACACATAGGGATGCATATACACAGGCGCATACACATTGACCTATAAATAAATACCTTCCATATACCGTACCTCCTAAAGAAATAATGGCCTGTTATCGAAATAATTGTTCTTCTCATGCAGCTAAACATCAAATGATTTAAAAACAGTCCATGATAAATATTGTGCGTCTGCGAGTGCATTGGTGCGCGCCCATTCCCCATTTCCGCATATGCCTTTTTATCTGACACCTACATTTGAAACAAAGACCTTCTTAGGAACCATAAAAATTGGATTTGTTTTTGTTGTCCCCCCCGTTGGAGAACTGCACTTCAGTTGTACGTTATTAACAGACAGCCCCAGAACAATGCAGCTGCAGCTCAAAAGAATGTCTTCCTTCCATTTTCTGCTGCCTTTTATTAAATATCAAACACCAGCAGTTACTATCACCATTTTCCAAAGTTCAGATGATTCCTTATTATTTCAATAAGGGGGGGAGAGTCGAAGTGAATACTGATGACAGCTGTGATTCAGACTGACTGTGTGATCTTCTCTGCGGCTTGTTTGGGACTTGTAAGACGAGGAATTACAAGTGTCAAACAGCTGTGAATATGGGTGCTAAATATTTAAACATGTTTTCCAGCTGGGGAAAAAGTATAGTTTTTAAAAGGGGGCTTAAGTGTGTATAAGCTGCGCCAGCCTTTGATTCAAAAGCAGGAAGAACGGGAGGGAAAAGGAGTAGACAGAAGGGTTGTGATGGTGAAGAGGGCACGAATCAAACCAAATGAAATAGCAGTGCGTTCCAAAGGGGAAGAACAGGTGAGGTAACGAAAGGTGTCTCCTGGCCGGGGGCAACTGGGAAAAGCACTGTGTGGGAAAGCACTGTGTCAAGGTGGAGGGAAGGGGAAACAAAAGCAAATGAAAAGAAGTCTGGAGAGAACAGCAGTGAGGGTTCTAAATTATGAATGGACGTGAATGGATGCTTTGATAGAAATTGTATGAAATACAACAAAAACATTCACAAATGCTAAGAATCCTGCATATGCACATTCACAGACGCCCTTAAAACACAAGCACACACAAGCTCAGACAACATCCTCTCCCTCAATGATAGCAAGACAAAGGAGCTGTTAGTGGACTACAGGAAACGGAGTTCCCATTCACATTGATGGGACTGTAGTGGAGTGGGTTGAGAGCTTCAAGTTCCTCGGTGTCCACATCACTAAGGATCTATTGTGGTCCACACACACCAACACAGTCGTGAAGAGGGCATGACAACACCTCTTCCCCCTCAGGAGGCTGAAAAGATTTGGCATGGGTCCTCAGATCCTCAAAAAGTTCTACAGCTGCACCATTGAGAGCATTGTGACTTGCTGCATCACCGCATGGTATGGCATCTGCTTGGCATCCGACCGCAAGGCACTACAGAGGGTAGCGCATATGGCCCAGTAAATCACTGGGGGCGTGCTCCCTGCCATCCAGGACATCTATACCAGGCGGTGTCAGAGGAAGGCCCCTAAAGATAATCAAAGACTCCAAGTTATAGACTGTTCCCTGCTACCGCATGGAAAGCAGTACCGATGCACCAAGTCTGGAACCAACAGGGCCCTGAAGAGCTTTTACCCCCCAAGCCATAAGACTAAATAGTTAGTTCAATAGTTAACTAAATAGCTACCCGGACAACCAGCATAGACCCTTTTTGCACCCTTTTTTAAAAAAGTTTGTGTGCTTTCACATAAGCTGCTGCTACTGTTTATCATCTATCCTGTTGCCTAGTCACTTTGTTCCTAGTTATTTGTACATATCTGTATCTACCTCAATTACCTCGTACCCCTGCACTTCGACTCAGTACTAGTAACCTGTGTATATAGCCCAGATTTTGTTACTCATTGTGTATTTATTAATACTTTTCCTAAAATGTTCTCTCTCTCTCTGCATTGTTGGGAAGGACCAGTAAGTAAGCATTTCACTGTTAGTCTACCCCAGTTGTTTACCAAGCATGTGACGAATACATTTGATTTGACAGATGAAATGCAAAATATCATGTTGCCTAAAGCGATACTCCAAAAGATTTGCTTAAGCATGGCCAATTCATTTTCATAAGTATATATATTTTTTTATCACAACAAAGCAACAATGGATAGCAATAGATATTCCTGTGGACAATTAGGAATGTGTCTTGCTCTTGTTTCTGAATGACAATTGAAAAGGGGAATCTGGGCGGCGATGAGCGAAGATCATTTTACTCTAGCAAGTTCACACAGACCTACACTGAGTGTACAAAACATTAAAAACACCTGCTCTTTTAAGGAATGATTTGTTAACCTTGAGACAATTGAGACATGGATTGTGCATTTGTTCTATTCAGAGGGTGAATGGGCAAGACAAAAGATTTGTCTTTGAGCGGGGTATGGTAGTGGGTGCCAGGCACACAGGTTTGAGTGTGTCAAGAACTGCAACGCTGCTGGGTTTTTTCACGCTCAACAGTTTCCTGTGTGTATCAAGAATGGTCCACCACCCAAAAGGACATCCAGACAACTTGACACAACCGTGGGGAAGCATTGGGGTCAACATGGGCCAGCATCCCTGTGGAAGCATTGGGGTCAACATGGGCCAGCATCCCTGTGGAAGCATTGGGGTCAACATGGGCCAGCATCCCTGTGGAAGCACTGGGTTCAACATGGGCCAGCATCCCTGTGGAAGCATTGGGATCAACATGGGCCAGCATCCCTGTGAAACACATGACACATTGTAGAGTCCATGCCCCGACGAATTGAGGCTGTTCTGAGGGCAAAAGGGAGGCGCAACTCAATATTAGGAAGGCGTTTCTAATGTTTTGTACACACAGTGTATATCGCTAATAAACCTACATCAGAAGAAACAACCGCCGTTTGCGGTCTGTTTGACTATAAATGGTGCATGCAACATTTGAGTGTACCAAACTGAACTCCAATCAGGTTATATATTACATCTCATGTCAGCCCATGTGGTCTTTCACCAGCTATCAAGCAGCCCATGGCCACCAACCATGCTCACACCCAGCCAGTGTTCATTTGGGTTCAAACCAGAAGGGACAAATCAATCCCATCTACTGTCAGTCTCATCATAAAAAACCAAGCACTCTGCCTATTCAACGGGATCCTATAAGAAACGTATTGAACGGCGGAGTAGCAATGGTGGGGGGCGGCATCAAGGGGTCCTGCCGATGGTGCTAGATTGTTGAGCGAGGATTGCAGATAGGAGATCCTCTCTATGATCACATTACAGTGAGAAAGCTTCCACAGGCCACATGCTTACACAAAACCGCAATACAAAGTCAAAGATATGTACTGTGCAGGCCAACATAAACACAAAAGCTGGTGGATTGAAAACTCTTGAGGCAAGATCATTTTGAGCCTTCAAAGACATTTCAACAAATCAAAATCAAACCAAATTGTATTCGTCACATGCTCAGTCAACAACAGGTGAGGACTAACAGTGAAATGCTTACTTACCCATATAATGCTTACCTCCCACCAAAAACAGAGAGAAAAATAGAAAAATAATAACAGTAGGAATAAATACTCAATGAGTAACGATAACTTCGGCTATATGCACGGGGCACCAGTACCGAGTCGATGTGCAGGGGTACGAGGTAGACATGTACATATAGGTAGGGATAAAGTGACTAGGCAACAGGATAGATAATAAACAGTAACAGCAGCGTATGTGATGAGTCAAAGGGGAGTGCAAAAAGGGTCAATGCAGATAGTTAAATAGTTAACCTGGACTATTTAGCAGTTTTATGGATTGAGGGTAGAAGCTGTTTAGGGTTCTGTTGGTTCCAGACTTGGTGCATCAGTACCGCTTGCCGTGCGGTAGAAGAGAGAAAAGTCTATGACTTGGTTGGCTGGAGTCTTAGAAAATGTTTGACACCACCAGGTAAAGAGGTCCTGGATGGCAAGGGAGCTCGGCCCCAGTTATGTACTGTGCTGTACGCACTACACTCCGTAGCGCCTTGCGGGTAGATGCCAAGCAGTTGCCGTACCAAGTGGTGATGCAGCCAGTCAAGATGATCTCATTGGTGCAGCTGGAGAACTTTTGAAAGATCTGAGGGCCCCTGCTGAATATTTTCAGCCTCCTGAAGGGGAAGCGGCATTGTCGTGCCCTCTTTAGGACTGTATTCGTCTTGTGTGGACCATGATAATTCCCTTAGTGAGGTTGACACCGAGGAACTTCAAGCTCCCGGCCTGCTCCACTACAGTCCCGTCGATGTGGATGGGGGCGTGCTTGGCCCTGCATTTCGTGTCGTCCACAATCTTTGACCTCCTCCCTGTAGGCCGTTTCATCCTCGCCAAGTCTCATTAGATGCAGTATTGTTATATGAACGTCTCTTTCCTTTAACGAAGTGATCAAAGAAGCCAGAAAAAAGCCCCCATCCAGAATGTATTCATTGATTGCATTGAAATATCGTAAAGAACGTATCTAACTAATATCTTAATTATACTGATAACCGGGGGTGAAAGTAGATTTAAAAGACAGTGAATATGTACACTCATCGGGGACATGGCCGACGCTGTCCACTGGTACCAGTAAGATAACTTAATTGAGCGAACAGTAGCAGAAGAATTTTGATAACTTAAAGACATATCTTTTCCTTTGTAATCTCAATACAGCAATAGCCATTTGCATTCCAAACAGTTTTCCCACAATTGTATTTTAAATATTGCAATATGCCTGGTTTCTGCTTTTCACTGACAGTCGCAATTTAACAATCTATTTGGTATTTGCGGTGCGTGCTGCCCAAATTGTGGGCCCTCCCGACCGTAGGTTACACCATTTAAAACAATCCACAGCTTTTGCTTTTTAAGAAGCTAATGATCCTCTTTGGCAAAATCATGCTTTCTGGTGTAGTAGCCTATTTTTAATGTTTTGTATTTATTTCTGTATAGACAGGATTAAGCTAATTAGGCTATAGCATTATGGCCCCTAGCCTTATAGAGATGCCGCCTATGCCTTTTAATGTGGCATAAACACAACCAGTTATGTTTTCATCCGATTGTCAAACAATCACTTAACAAAGGCGCTCCTGTAGGCTACTCGCGCACATTTGTTCACTCTCAAAATAATTTCAGCACCCGAACACCAACAGTGCACTGTGCACCCGTAATTTGATGAATGAAAGATACATCAGTTACAAAACACCTACAATACCAGTCAAAAGTTTGGACACCTACTCATATAATTTAAATTCTTCAAAGTAGCCACCCTTTGCCTTGATGACAGCTTTGCACACTATTGGCATTCTCTCAACCAGCTTCTCCTGGAATGCTTTTCCAAAAGTTTTTAAGAAGTTGAGCTGAGCACTTGTTGGCTGCTTTTCCTTCACTCTGCAGTCCAACTCATCCCAAACCTTCTCAATTGGGTTGAGGTCGGGTGATTGTGGAGGCCAAGTCATCCGATGCAGCACTCCATCACTCTACTTCTTGGACAAATAGCCCTTACACAGCCTGAAGGTGTGTTGGGTCATTGTCCTGTTGAAAAACAAATGATAGTCCCACTAAGCGCAAACCAGATGGGATGGCATGTCGCTGCAGAATGCTGTGATAACCACTATGGCTAAGTATGCCTTGAAATCTAAATAAATCACCAACAGTGTCACTAGCAATGCACCCCCACACCTCCTCCATGCTTCACGGTGGGAATCACAAATGTGGAGATCATCCATTCACCTACTCTGCATCTCACAAAGACACGGCGATTGGAACCAAAAATATAAAAAATTGGACTCATCAGACCAAAGGACAGATTTCCACTTGGCCAAAGCAAGTCTCTTCTTCTTATTGGTGTATTTCAGGAGTGGTTTCTTTACAGCAATTCGACCATGAAGGTCTGATTCACACAGTCTCCTCTGAACAGTTGATGTTGAGATTTGTCTGTTACCTGAACTCTGTGCAGCATTTATTTGGTCTGCAATTTCTGAGGCTGGTAACTCTAATGAACATATCCTCTGCAGCAGAGTCAACTCTGGGCCTTCCTTTCCTGTGGCGCTCCTCATGAGAGTCTGTTTCATAGCGCTTGATGGTTTTGCGACAGCACTTGAAGAAACTTTAAAAGTTCTTGAAATATTCTGTAATATTATTTGCGGTGCGTCCTGCCCAAATTGTGGGCCCTCCCGATATTCTTCATGTCTTTAAGTAATGATTGACTGTTGTTTCTCTTTGCTTATTTGAGCTGTTCTTGCCATAATATGGACTTCGTATTTTACCAAATAAGGCTATCTTCTGTATACCACCCATACCTTGTCACAACACAACTGATTGTCTCAAACGCATTAAGAAGGAAAGAAATTCCACAATTTAACTTTTAACAAGGCACACCTGTTAATTGAAATGCATTCCAGGTGACTACCTCATGAAGCTGGTTGAGATAATGCCAAAAGTATGCAAAGCAGTCATCAAGGAAAGGTGTGGCTACTTTGAAGAATCTCAAATATAAAATATAAACTCAGCAAAAAAAGAAACGTCCCTTTTTCAGGACCCTGTCTTTCAAAGATAATTCGCAAAAATCCAAATAACTTCACAGATCTTCATTGTAAATGGTTTAAACACTGTTTACCATGCTTGTTTAATGACCCATAAACAATTAATGAACCTGTGGAACGGTCGTTAAGACACTAAAAGCTTACAGACGGTAGGCAATTAAGGTCACAGTTATGAAAACTTAGGACACTAAAGAGGCCTTGATACTGACTCTGAAAAACACCAAATGAAAGATGCCCAGGGTCCCTGCTCATCTGCATGAACGTGCCTTAGGCATGTTGCAAGGAGGCATTAGGACTGCAGATGTGGCCAGGGCAATAAATTGCAATGTCC
Organism: Oncorhynchus clarkii lewisi; assembly: GCF_045791955.1. NCBI lineage: Eukaryota > Metazoa > Chordata > Actinopteri > Salmoniformes > Salmonidae > Oncorhynchus > Oncorhynchus clarkii. The sequence goes on from NC_092166.1 coordinate 53,781,566, forward strand.
ATACTGTGAGACGCCTAAGACAGCACTACAGGGAGACATGACGGACAGCTGATCGTCCTCGCAGTGGCAGACCACGTGTAACAACACCTGCACAGGATTGGTACATCTGAACATCACACCTGCGGGGACAGGTACAGGATGGCAACAACTGCCCTAGTTACATCATGAATGCACAACCCCTCCATCAGTGCTCAGACTGTTGGCAATAGGCTGAGAGAGGCTGGATTGAGGGCTTGTAGGCCTATTGTAAGGCAGGTAGGTCCTCACCAGACATCACCGGCAACAACGTCGCCTATGGGCACAAACCCACCGTCGCTGTACCAGACAGGACTGGCAAAAAGTGCTCTTCACTGACGAGTCACGGTTTTGTCTCACCAGTGGTGATGGTCGGATTCGCGTTTATCATTGTGGGAATGAGCGTTACACCGAGGCCTGTACTCTGGAGCGGGATCAATTTGGAGATGGAGGGTCCGTCATGGTCTGGGGAGGTGTGTCACAGCATCATCGGAATGAGAATGTTGTCATTGCAGGAAATCTCAACGCTGTGAGTTACAGGGAAGACATCCTCCTCCCTCATGTGGTACCCTTCCTGCAGGCTCATCCTGACATGACCCTCCAGCATGACACTGCCACCAGCCATACTGCTCGTTCTGTGCGTAATTTCCTGCATGACAGAAATGTCTGTTCTGCCATGGCCAGCGAAGAGCCCGGATCTTAATCCCATTGAGCACGTCTGGGACCTGTTGGATCGGAGGGTGAGGGCTAGGGCCATTCCCCCCAGAAATGTCCGGGAAATTGCAGGTGCCTTGGTGGAAGAGTGGGGTAACATCTCACAGCAAGAACTGACAAATCTGGTGCAGTCCATGAGGAGGAGATGCACTGCAGTACTAAATGCAGCAGGTGGCCACACCAGATACTGACTGTTACTTTTGATTTTAACCCTCCCTTTGTTCAGGGACACATTGTTCAATTTCTGTTAGTCACATGTCTGTGGAACTTGTTCAGTTTATGTCTCAGTTGTTGAATCTTGTTATGTTCATACAAATATTTACACATGTTAAGTTTGCTGAAAATAAACGCAGTTGACAGTGAGAGAACGTTTCATTTTTTTCCTGAGTTTATTTCAATTTGTTTAACACTTTTTTGGTTACTACATGATTCCATGTGTTATTTCATGGTTTTGATTGTCTTCATTATTATTCTACAATGTAGAATATAGTGAAAATAAAGAAAAGCCTTGAATGAGTAGCTGGATACCACCCGGTTTCCAGTCAATTCGCTAATTTTTCATGTGGCACGTTGTATAAATTGTGAAAGGCTCACATTTCACCGGTACAGCGTACCCCCACTCTGTTTTACAGGGACGCCGTACCAGACCGTACTGCCTTACTTTCACCCCTACTGATAAATGACCACACCACCTCCTTTATTGCTATAACAAATACAAAACCACAACAAATGGCATTATACTACACCTAACTATACAAGACTTACAGTTAGTTCTAAATGAAAGTAACAGGGGCAAAATTCGGAATCCACTAATTAGGCATGATACTGAACAACCATGATTGCCGAGCATACAGATGTTGATGGTTTTCTGATAAAATAGTGGGTGGTTTTTCTCAGGGTTGCCCCCTGTAGCACTGTCTTGAAGTGTACTTTATGCCAGCCTTTTCCTCATGCTTGTTTTGAAAAGAGTGTGCTATCAGAAAAAACTATCTTCCTTTTCAGATTTTTACAGAAAATGGATTTCATTGAATGAATCCCCATAAAGGCTCATAAGAGCCTCACCAATATCCTTGGCCTTATGGCTGCAGAGATGAGGGCACAGAAATTCAGAAGGAAAGGAATCTAAAAACAGGAAAGGCAGAGAGGCACTCACCTCTTCACTTAACTTCATCAACTGCCACGCGAAAGCAAAGAGAGAGAGAGAGAGAGAGAGAAAGAGGGAGTGAGAGAAAGATCAAAAAGAAAAGACATGGCAGGAAGCAGATCAGTCATGTGGCTGGGTTCCCGAATTAACCTTGACGATTTATACGTTTGCACGTTTAGCATTTAGAAATCACAGACAAACACATTAAACGAAGCTAAACACGAGACTCGTGCAGACCTTTTTTTGAACAAACAAAGATCAAGTTCCCGCGCTGTCACACGAGACAAAAGAGAGGGAATGGATTGCTCGACTCGCGGTGTCTAAACTAGCACCATCAAGGAAGTCACATCACAACACTTGATGTGTCAAAAAGGGAGAAGAAAATAGATCCCACTCTGTACAGTAGGAAAATACAGTTTGGATACAGTATGCATAGAAGCTTAATAGAGGGAATATCTCTATTTTATATGTCCCAGTGCAAAACAGCAACAACAACAAAAAAGACATGCCTTTTAAAATGTGTATTCTAGATTGTGAAATGTAGAGCCAATCCATTGTTTCCAATGTGTCCATCATTGGTGACACATTGTCAATATTTCATGTTCCTTATGTATTGCAACACAGATGCCTGCTGTGTATACATAAAGGCAGAGCCTGTTATTAGGACAACTGGGAGTCGTGTTTGATGAAAAGAGAGTGTCAAATTCAAGCAGGAGTAAAATAGAAAACATCCCCATATCCTACTGCTGTTACCTTATCTTTAGTAGAGACACAGACATTGGAGGAGAGCAACGGTTCAATTCGAGCTTAATCAAGCTTAAATCACTATTACAAAAGGACGCTTCTGCCACAACCTGTTCTTTTTGTAGGGGAAAGACATGGAGAACACAACATCATTTAGTACAGGAGGGGAAGGACAGGTTTCTTAATTTGTCATCCGTTGCAGGTGATTTTTTTTTGTTGAAATCTCCATTTCTTGAACGAGATTAAAAGGTTAGCAGATCTGAAGGGAGGCTCAGGGCCACTATTACTCTCCTCTAATCTCACTTTGTATGTGGTGGTCATTTTGAATTTTGCTAGTTTGAAATCATTTGCTATCAGAAAAGAGGCAGGAGGACTTGGATCATAAATTATACAACGGGATTGTCGAGAAGAAAGAAGAGGCTCGGTGGTGGGATTGATGTTAAACTATTGGTTGTCGCGGCCACGGTCGTCAGGAACGACAGGCTAGGCTCCTCCACGCTTAAGCGTTTTCTGAAAGGTGCTCGCGCCGAAGATGTTAAAGACCCAGTCGGTAAAAATGTATGAGCAATTTAAAGCACAATTATGTCGGTGTAACTGTAATGTTACATTCTACTCTGATGGATGTCTAATAGGATTTGAGAGAGCGAGAGAAAATATACACAGCCATATCTGGAGTGGCTCCATCAGTATTATTGTCTCTGTTCAATAATAGCAATATATATATATATATATATATATATATATATATATATATATATATATATTTTTTTTTAGCTAATATATGGCTATATACAATTGTAGAAAACCATTCTTAAAAAAAGTACATTTATTTTAAATATACAGAATATCACAGTTCTTACCACCTTAATTCAAAGTAAAAATGTCCAATTGTTGTTGAAATACTTGTGTGTACTTTATTCAGCTTTCCCCAATTAAATTAGGATAGGATTTCCAATAACAAATATATCATAATTTATTATTGTAATTCTGTAAACGGAGTTTAAAAAAGGAAAACACGATGGAAGGGCAAGTCTGAAGAAAATGTCCAAAAAGTCAGAGAATAAATGTATTCCAGCCCGCTATCAAAGCCATTTTGTATCTCAGATGCGTGATAGAATGAAAGAAAAGGAGTTGAAGAAAATATGCAAAAGTAAAACAGCTTAATGTTTGTCTGCTGAGAGCTTCATTTTAGTGAGCCACTGGCCTTGAGGAACTTGGCAGCGACAGGGTAACAAAATGGAGGAGAAAAAAACATTGCAAAAAAAATACGATTTTCTTCACTCTTTTGTTCGGTGAGAAAAAAGGGCCACTTTGCAGACTGGAAACTGTCCTTTATTTCGAAGGTCACAGCCCCCTGCGTTGAACGCATTATTGAGGAGGTCGAAGTTTAAAACTACGCTACATATGTGTCTATTTTAGGGTTTGAACAGGCCAGCCAGAGCTGCCGATCACTCGCCGCAGCCCTTCCCTCCAATTCAATGAGAACCAAACAAAACTTGTTCCATCTTATTTGTGCTGCTTGGTCGATTGTAAGTCCTCGTGGAGGATTTGCTGAAACTATATATGAGGGGTTTTGTGCTTGGCATTCTCTTTCTTTCATCAATCTTTACCATTCTTTTCAAACGTAACCCATAACGCTAGCTTTGCTTGAGAGAAATAAAGTGTTAAACACAGAAAACTGTAAATGTTATAATTACGGCTCCATGAGCGCCTTTCCCTGTGTTTTTGTAATGCCAGCCAGTATTCAAAATTGCACTGCTGCAATTTTTCTGTTATGATAATCAGCAGATTTTTCAAACAAAGATTTTTTTATTCAATACGGAATTCGATACAAGTGGTAATCTGCTTCCTTTGTAGCCTGTAAAATCTGGTCCATGCCGGCTCAAACCAGCACAATCTCTTGTGGCCAAGCCTTCTGCTGTGACTGAAATCGAAACTATTCCGTAGAGTGTTCGTGTGTGGTAGGTTGTGTGTGTGTGTGTCTGAGTGTGTGAGTTGCATGTCGAGTGAGAAAGGGGAGGGGAAAAAAAGTGCAACGGTAGACTACCACGTTATTTAAAAAAAAAGAAGAGTGATAGCGCCATTTCAGTCTCTGTCCGCATACAGATAACGAATAAATGCCCAACTCTATTAAATCGTTCTTTAGCCATTATCGCAGGGCCAACACTCAATTTTCAGAACTCCCTATTTACTTAGCAATAAATCCTTGCCATGTAACGAATAGATTTGTGACTGGTAATGATCCGTTTAGCCAGAGCTATATGAAATGATCCTGAACTCTTTCAGATCGTCAGGAATTAAATTGACCGACTTGCCCAAGCTCCCCCATCCTCTCTATCGCTCCCGTCTTGTTCGATCAAAAAAAAAAAAAACTGAAGTTCCGAGCACTCCACTCACAGCAAGACCAAGTGTTATCTCCAAAAGTTTTTAAAATGGAAATGAGGTAAATATGGCACCATGGTAAATAGAAAAATGGTGTGTGTGTGAGACAACGTCTGTTTTTACAATGTACACACATTAGCATTCTGATATTGACTCAACTTATAGTACAAATATTATGCTTTGAGCATTCAAGACTCTGAAGCAACTACTTAAGGAACCAAACCACAGGTCGATGGTTGCTGAGCAACACAAGGGTTTAATAAAGATGCCATACGTTTGTTCTAGATCTATAAATCTCCATTTATTTTTTTGAATAACTGTTGTATTGTGTATTTCATTTTTATTTGCTTATACATGTTTACTAAATTTGTCTTACTAAATGTGGACTTTCTTCTTTGGTTCAGGGACAATTTGCCTCCCCGTGCTTTCCATTCGTCCTTGAGGGTTATTAAATCACTTGAGAAAATACAAGGTTTTGTGCGAACCATGGAGGATATTGACTTTATGGCTGAATGACAAAACATAGACAAGTGTATTATAATTAAACAACAACAATATTCCTTGACATGTTAGCGCTCTACAAAAAAAAAATGGGATTACTTGAAGGCTGGACAAATGAATTATCTTAAAATGTACTTCAAGAAACATTCACTCAGAGATTTAATAGTAGGGAGGTGATATCCTTCCAAATAATGATATCATTTTTCAACAAAGCAGCATAACAGACTAAAAACAACTTAAAATGCATGCATCTTAATATTGTCCGTCTAGATGAGCTCATCAGGGTGGTTCCATTGTTTAAACAAATTATTATCCGATGAAAAATATTCTTAGGTCTATGAATAATTATTTCAATAATGGGGTTCATCATCAATTGTTTTTAATGAAAGGGAAATATATATATATTTGAAATGTGGGTCATAATTCTTTTTTCCTTTTCCCTTTGACAAGATGTTGATAGGAACCATCACCGTCTTGAATGTGACAGTTCTGGCAGCAAATCCACTTCCAACTTCTGCACAAAATGTCAGAGTCACTTCTGTGTCTCACTAATTTGCAGGGAATATGCATATCAATTACACATCTCGGCTAGCGATACATATGTTTGCAAGATGTGCAGTGCATGGGTCATCATTGAAATGGTAATAAGGGAGCTATCAAAAAAAAAACACAAAAAAAAAGACGAGACAACTTTATTTAGCTCCGCTCAACCGCCGACCATCTCACTGTACTTTTACAAAGTACTGAGGGACTAAATGTGCAGATTTCTCCCTCCGTCTTTGTCTGTGCTTGTTTGTGCGTGACTGAGACACACACAGCAACTATTGCAAAGTCGACAGGATAATTTAAGGCAATATATAAATTAGTCAAAGGACGCTGGTCAGAGTTGTGAGTGTCTGTTTGTGAGCGGCAGCTGTGCAGGTGAGATGTAGGCACCACGTCAAGTGTTAAAAAGATGGTGGGTTTTGTTTTGATGCAGCACTTCAGACATAATGCAAAACAATCACAGTTTAAAGAACATGTGCCATATTTTGGGCAATTAAGATCACTATTTAAGATGTTTGCTTTTGTTTTTCCTTTCTCATATTCAATATGACTGAATCAATAGTTTTTGAAGACATTGTTCATTTCCCATGTCTTATAATTTTGTGACAATGGAAGAAATATGGCTAATTTGCTTTTTATCTGCTGTTTGTAATCCATTGCATTGAACTCCATCACAGTTGAAATAAAACGTTAAATTGCATTTTCATTGCAAAATTCACCATACATCTTTTCATGAGTTTGAATACATTTTCAACTGTAATTGCATAGAATTATAATATAAAATTATGCGATTTTCAATATCACTTGCAACAAACTATAACGAGTAAAATATAAAAACTGTCAGTGACTTTTTGATACTAATGCTTATAAACATTGAACCTGAGAATCCTATTCATCCTGAGTGTCTGCATTGTGTGGTTTCGCCACCCCTGGTGTTTAAAGGAGTGTGAAAGACACCGTTTGTGGGGAGGAGGTTGGTTGTGGGTGGCTGATAGTGTGTTGGTGGAGGATAAGTACACCGACGGCTGGAGAACAGCTGTGGGGGGGTTGCCCCAATCTGGCGTTGCCCAGATGCTGGGCCCAGGCCTGGAGCCCATTCAGACCCTGGGCAGCTTTGCATTAAACAGTGTTCCTTCCGCATGACTTAGTGCCAATGCTGCGGTGGCCCTGGTGGCCCTAGGAGGTGCCCCGGGAGGCCCTGACCCTTTCACACCCAGGGCCAGCCACCCACACTGGGGACCAGAGGGGCTTGATTAGCACCTTACCTGACTCTCCGAGGAGCCAGCGTCTTCCCCCAGGAGCTCGTTCCGCACGTCATCACTGTAGGCGATACGTGACCTTTTCTGCAGGGGGAGGAGGAAGAGGAAGGAGAAGAAGATGAAGAAGACAGAAGAGGAGAGAACAGAAGAGGGGAGAAAGAGAAAACAGCGGGGGGGGGGGGGGGGATAAGCCTTAGTGGAGTTGTCTTGGCAAAACATAACAGGCATTTCTTAAGCACGAGAGCCCCCTAATGGACCCGACTGTCAAAAAAAGGCAATGCACCTGCGGTTGTGTATGTGCACACTTGCGAAGTGATCTAGCACCACTGAAATTGTAGAGATGTCCCCCTTTCCCACTTAAATAAACACAATCTGAAGAATAAAACCAACTACGGAGGGCTGTGGCACAGGGGCAGGGGCGGGAGATGTACAAGGAAAGTATCACTCGTCAGCGCTAAATCTTTTCTGGGGGCTGTCACTGCTGTCAGCACAGTGCAGTGGCAGGCTCTGTGATAATGCCGATACTGGGACTTAGACAGGGAATAATTCATCACCCATTGGCGTTCCATCAGATTTGGGATCCCTCTCCCTCTCCTCTTCAGAAGGGGTGGGAGAGGGAATGCCATGCCCCCCCCCCCAAAAAAATGACAAACACTCTTCAGTGTGCCACCTCCGATGCTGAAGGAGCAGGCCCTGTGTAGAGCTTGTTTACAGACACCAACAGAAAAAGCGCCCGCTTCAAATGCCCTCCAAACTAAATACACAACAGCGGAGAAAGAGAAACTGTTTACTAAGCCTCCTCGTCTTTTCTTCTCTTTCTGCCTTGACAGGACTTCTGTGTGGGCAGTGTGGGGAGAGCAAAATCACTGGGAAATATGGGCCTAAAAATTGGTACATCTATCCTAAGATCTTTCAAGATCTTAGGATAGATCTTAGGATGTTTTTGCCAAATATTTAGTCTATTTCCTGTTTTAGAATTTGTATTTAGAAGTTCAATTTAAAAATCACATTGTTTAACAAATATAGTAACAGTGCTACAGTATTTTTGAAGAAATAAGAATCAAATCTCTAATCATTCATTGAAATAAAGTAGAGAAAAATATATAAATATATGTGTCACCACGTTTTTTTATTTTTTTTATTTCCCCGTAAACTTGACCAGTGAGTGGAAAGCCATCAGGGAAGTGATTTGTGTTGTTATTGTGACAGTGAGGGACACAGCCACAAGAGTAATTACCGAGTTGTCTGGGAAGCTGATTGACCAGGCCGACAAGTGAAAAACCATTAGATAAAGAGAAGCCCCCAAACAACCCACTTTACAGGCATCGACTGAGCCACGGGGACCTGTTCTAACCACCGAAGAAGGAATGACTGCAGGGAACAGCGGAATTCACAATGACCCAAATCAAAAACACAGCACCGCCATAGAACACGCATAAATACAATCGAATGCCTTCACAATCCAAATGACATTTGCATCATTGTTGCAAATGAAGTGTTAATACCTTTTTTTGCGAGCATCTACTGTACCCCCCCCCCCCCCCCCCCCCCTATCTTCTGTGATTTGAACAATCCATTTTTGCAAACAAAATTATTCAAATACATCATTAAGACATTTTGGACAGGATTAATTCTACTCCTAACTGGAAGTACAATTAGCCTTTCTTCCAAATGTGCAGGTTATGACAAAGTTAAGGCATGCTGTTAGTGTGAGTACAAAGACAAACATCAATCTGGAACAGGCAGACAGCGTAGAGTCATGTTTTGCCGGGATAACACCCACATCTCATTTGAGTGGAGCGTCATCTTAAAGAGCCGCAGCGTAACTTAGGGGAAAGACGGGTTGCCAGTAATTGAGACTAGAAGCCAGGAAGAAGGCTTGATTTTGAGTATGCAGAGCCTGACGTCTTCTTCAAACCCCGCAGTTTTTTGGTATTTCTAAATAGCTGTTTGTTACTGCCAAGAGTATCAACAGTTTCCACGATGAACGCAGCACAAATAAGAGAGAAAATAAAAAGAACTGCAAATGTGACTGAACCAAAGACTACTGCTCCCTACCCATTTACTTTTTTGGTTTGAATTTCCCCCCCTCCGGAAAAAAAAACCCTCCATAACCCTTAGAGTGATTATTCCCTTTTCATTTGATGTAAAACAAGAGCAGCTGTGCAATATTGACTGCCTCACCCATTGATAGACTTTGATTACCGGTTGGGGTGTTATGCAAATAAGTGCAGCTCAAACAGATATCTTCATTTGATAATGTTTTGTCATGTGTGACTTTTGAGATCACACCAGTGAGCATCATTTATTGAGAAATATCTATATATTTGATCAGGGTATATCATGGGCTATAATTACTAAGGTTGTTCCAAAAATCGCATACAAAAAAGGTCTAAATAGTAGTTATTTCAAAGAAAAAAGAAAACCCCCAAAAGAACTGTTCAGAAAGACAATGTCGAAAGTTTCTCATCCTAGTTAGTGTGTTGAAGATGGAGCGGGACATTTTTTGAATGACTAAAAGGAACATGAAACCAGGCGACGAGGCTTTGTAATCTAAAAAGAATGAGCACGTTCATAAGATACCTTATTGCCATAGAAAATACATCTTTCTTTATCCTTTCGAAAGGTCTTTCTTTTGTCACTTTTTCTAATCTTGGGTGAGACTTTGCTTCTATTCCCGGAAGCACAAAAGTACAAAGATACATCTTTATGCAAAGTGGCCGTCTTCTTTTAAAAAAAAAAAAAAAAAACTCCACACATAATTCGTCAAAACCGAGACGGAGGTTTTGGTGTCCTGTCAAAAAACACACACGTGTCTAACCTCTGTTGCCATCGATGGGAGAAGAAAGACTTTCTTCAACCCATCCAAACATAATTATATATGCATGCATAATAACTCATACTGTAAGATATGCTAATCAAGAACAATATCAGAGCTGGAAATTAAATTCATGCAATTATGACACAAATATAAAAGTGTTTTTATACCATTTCTGTTTACATACCTGCATGAGTGACTAGATATACTTTTAAGTAAAATAGTAATTCTGAACAAACAAATCACAACCATTACTTCACTTACATGAACATTAGGCTGAAGTGGACAATAATTTCAACACCCTTGGTTTATACACCCAATTGACATTAGTCGCCTTTAAAAATGTTTTCAAAAGTTCTCCTCTTAAAACTATCAGAACCATTTCAACCAAATAAACTGATCTTCATTGGTAAACAAGTTTTTTTTTGGGGGGGGGGGGGGCCAACTAGCCTCCCTCTCTCTATACCCGTTGCAACAAGCGACACAAGGCGTGCAAATAATTGTGGTGCCTGGAAAGCTGAAAAACGTAAACAGTTCATTAGAAGGGATATAAAAGGCGTAAAAATACCCAGGGGCAGGGTGTAATGAGGGGCCCTGAAGTTACTCTGCAGACGCTTTTTCCTCCACTTTTCCACTCATTCTTTTCATCCCGAGCACACGGCTGGTGGCGTGGCGTGAAGAGTAATTAACCATATTGAATTTACAAAAAGTGTGTTTCATTACATCTTTCTCACCAGTGGGAGAGCGGCAGGCCATTTACAACAACAACAAAAAAAGTACTTAAATGGCACTTTTTCCACGGCTTGGTGTCAGCTTCAAATGGTCATTTAACCTTTAATTTGCTGCTAATCAGCTCCACATACTGTTGAAGAGGAACCGGCATAGAATAAAAACCCGGTCGAAAAAGTAGAACATTTACTCCAAAATATTCATCAACAATAACACTCAATCATTATGAATGTATTGTTATCAATTAATACCACTACTACTATCCCATTAAAAACCGTAGTGAAACGTGGCCCCAAAGTCGACAAAAAGAAAAACCACAAGCGCACAAAAACTGAAAACGCGACATCACTTCCTAGTTCCTATTATTGTGTCCCTGTGATATGTTCTCAGGTGATAGTGGCTCTTTTCTAGTTCCCCAGAAGCGGGGCAGAGGTGGCACGGCGTTAAAAAGGAAGCAGAGATCTTTAAGCAGACAGAAGTATCACAACAGCGTCTTCAATAATGCATCTCATCCTGGCAGGGGGTTTAACACTCCACTGGCACAAAGAACAGCTCTCACACACACACACACACACACACACTTGTTGTTTTTGTGTCACCTCCTCTCCTTTAAGACAAACAAATTGGCAGAGGTTGTTCAATTAAGTAAGTGCTTCTTTTTGGTGCATTTGCTACATTATCAGATAAAGGCAAGCGGCGACAATTGAGATTGTCACAGGAGGGGTTTTCTGTGCCTTTGTTTTGATTTTGGGTTTCATCAAATCCACTACTCCTGTCTATCATCAGAGGGAGTGTGTACTTGTGTGTATGTGTTTATGTGGAATAAAGGGCCTTGCAAGCTTGTGTGTGTGCGTGCGTGTGTGTATGAGAAACCTCCTTCAGAAATTGTCTGTATGTGTGTGCACGTTGTGTGTGTGTGTGTGTGTGTGTGTGTGTGTGCGCGCACTGGCCTGTGTGTTTTCATAATATGACTGCAACAGTAGTAGGGAACCTAAGCCGTAGATATCAGCACGGGGCCTCATTAGCGCACAGGTTGGTGCTTTTGTGGCTTTAACACACAAGGCATTGTGTTTCACAGCCATGAAAAGACTAAATGAATCTCACCAGCGCTACAACAGAAACACAAGTAAACTGAAATTACCAAGGAAAACAATAGCAGAGGAGCTATAAACACATTTAAACTGGGCTGAGGGTGGAGGAATTGTCCCATATGACAACGTGCACTCAATCCATTTCAAAAGGGCCTTCATGTCATTTCAGCAGGAAATAATATTACGTATGTCCATAAATACTAAGTACATACAAGAAACAGATAACGAAATGGGTCAGACTTGCACGTTCAACGTTTAAATGTATTACATTGAAAATAATTTGTACTTTAACCAGGCAACATTGCACAATATTTATATAATATAATATTACATCATATTATGTTACAATATGTCATATCATGTCATATTGTGTTGTAAAAATGTGATGTTAGGAGATAGCCTTTGTTTAATGGTATATTGTTATGACGGGGGTCTTTTACTCTTCCACCACTGTAATACGTGCGCTAGATTTTCCTGTCAAAGTCGTTTCTATTGTTTAAGTAGAGCCGAGATCAGTCAATAAGCCTAACGACTGTACCCGCAAAGCAAGAGGGTGAGCGAGAGAGGAGGGAAAAAAACGATCGCAACTGAACTCTAAACAAAAGAGCAAATTCAAGGGGCTTTGATTGAAGAAACGGCATATACTTTTTGAAGGCCGGGGAATCGTCTCACAATGGTTATTTCTTTAAGGCATGAGGGCCGATTAAACCCAATATTAAAATACGGAAGCAGTTCTAATGAAAAATCAAAAGCCTGGCTTCCCCCCCCCCCCCCCCGCTCTCTCTCTCTCGCTCTCTCTTTCTCCTCTTCTCTCAGTACATGAATCCCGGGTTTTATGAGGGAAGAGGGAGAGGAGAGTCAGGCCCGGGCGTCGGTGGTGCAAACACACAGACAGCGGTGCAGAAATCAATAGAGGAGAGCCGTCGGGGAGGCAGCCGGGCGAGAGGAACCAGAGCGGGGCCCGCTCGGATCACAACGCTGGCTTCTGGCGTGCAGTGGGGAATAAAAGTGGGCCTCCCCGGGTCAGCGCCAGAGAAAAAGGTGAGATTAGAGGGGAATGGATGAGGGATTTCGGGGGGGGGGGGCACACGGTACGGGATACCTGGCGAGCCAGGGACCAATCGGCCCATTAGCCTGTGGCTACCTACATATGGTTCACTGAACCCTCCACTGAGAATATTTTTTCATTTTCTTTTGCGTGAATCTGTCTTTCTTTTCTTTTCTTTTTTTAAAAAGAAGACCTTCACTTTTAACCCTTTCTCCGAATTGGAGAGTGTTCTCTTTTGACCTCGATTTATGATTCATCGTTGTTTGATGTCTATTCTCTGAGTGTTATCTAAAAAAGGTAGAAAGTTAGACACAAAGGAAGAGATGTGGGCCCATATATCGTTGGACTGCTATTGTTTGTGTGTGCGCGCCCAACTGCATCCGTCTATGAAAATGCACAGAAGACTTCCTCTGTCCCTCGCCTTTCTTCGGAGTAACGTGGCCATTGTCTGGACTGAATGGCTCCAGGCTCCCGTATTACCATAAGAATACAGCAGCACGCATAGGGGCTTAGTCACATCATTAACTCTATATATCTATGTATACTGTCTTATTCCACTGATCAAACCACATTCAAATGCAGATGAGGTCCGTAGGTCCCTTCCAGCAGAGCCATTCCAACATGTGCCCTTGTGAACTTCCCTACACATTTCCCGGCGCGATGGGAATCCACCGATTTTGTGGCGGAATTCAGACCAGTTGTCCGAACTATGAGAAATGGCCAATTGAGGGTTGATGGGGGTCTTGTTCACCTCTTTCACATGGATTTCAAAAATCCATAGAAAGGACACAGCCAACAGCGTCAGATACTTATCCTAAGAGTAAGTGTGCAGTTAAGTTCGCCAGGGCATTGGGCTAGTCTAAGGGCACATTCATATTATAAACACAGTGCAAGCCATATGCATGTGAATACCTGTCTCATTAATGTTTGGAGTAACTGCTACAGGTTGGCAGGTGCACAATGCAGTAATTCCATATGGATATACTCACTTCATCTATTCCGCATGTATTACAACACATCGGAAACCATCTTAGTACTAGGTTTTTAACTACTCACATGAGTAAGAATTTCATTCTAAGATTAATTAGGAGTTGAACCAAAACCTATAAACCACTGAAATCAAATGACAAGATATGAAGTGATTTACCGATTAGGCTATACTTTATTTTACAGTCCACTTTTCACCAGGCATTAGCTTAGCAATTACAATGACCTAATAATCGCATTTTTGGTTTCCTCGGAATTATAAACAAACAGCCCTTTGTACAATTTGCTATTGGGAGTTGAAATGTTTTGTACCAACAAGTATATATGGTCAAATAACTTCTTACCAAGTGAATACCAGCTGAAGCAAGACTGTGAAATGAAGGGAAACCCTGAATTCTGACTTAAATCACATTTTGAGCGCAACACGTGAGCAATTCCAATTTATTCTACCATGTGATGTCAATAAATTGTGTAAAGATGTAAACACAAAAAAGTACAAATAAGTGCATCAGAAGCCAAATAAAACAGAAGTGTTTAGTTTCACTGTGGGTGTGAGTTGATGCTCTGATGGCGACCAACCTCTGGGATAAATGAACAAATCCTTAATTCATCCTCTACAGTGTAATTTTGATCAAGGCCACAGCGAGATTCCTCCGCAGGCTTCAAAACCAGCCGAGAAACGACAAAATTGTCGGTCGCAAAGACCAAAAGCAGTTTCATTTTCTTTTGTGTGCTCCCCATTAGAAGCACTTAAGCAAGAGCAAGAGAAATGCAATTCGATGGGGGAAACTTTGTTTCCATTAACAGATTTCATCGCAGGGAAAACACATTGAGCTAACTGGGAAAACCCACTGAGTGTCAAGGAAAACTGTAGATGTCAAAGTTCTCCCTTTCTTTCCCGCTCTCGCTCCAGACTCGTTTTTAAAGGAACCCCCCCCCCCCCAAAAAAGAGGAAAAAGCCCCCCCCAAAAAACAGAGGAAAAACACAAGCCTACTAGATGCATTCATAATGCATTTCATTAAAATTTCATGACTTTTACATACTTAAGCCAGTCTGGAAAAAATATAATAATCTGTCACCTTTTCAAGGCCCTCTTGTCAGTGCATCACTTGGGTGTGGGTGTCACGTGTCAATTCAGGTTTACACTGGTGCGTGGAACAGGTTTGAGGCCCTGAAACAAGGGCAAGGACAGTACTGGGATGATTGGGGAGTGGATGGGAGGGGGGGGGGGGGGGGGTGATATTATATCCCCATGTTTTTATGTTTCCCCCTTATTATCTTTAGTCCCCTCTCAGTCAAGTCACTCAATCAAATAAGCCCCGAGGACAGAGAGGACCTGCGAGGCCCTTACTCCAGGCAGACATGTCTAACAGCACTGATCACTGTCAGTGGGAGGGTGACTTTCTCTGCTTTGGAGAGGACCCCAAGATAAGCGAAAGGAAATGCTCGCTTCAATGAATAATACAAACTACAAGACACATTCACACACACATACAAATGTAGGATCTTAATTTGAGCGAGTTTGATACAGCAGGAAAATAACCTAGCATCAATAGGAAAAGTGAATTATAATGAGGACTGTAATTAATGGACATTTTTGAAGGGGTTGATAGATTTTTAATAAGGGAAAAATCAAGTCTGAAATTTCAAAGTGGAAATTAACTTCAAAAGCCTTGTTAAATCTCAAATACACTACAAGTTAATGCAACAGAGTGATCAAATTAAGATCCCACATCTGTAATACAGTGCCTTCAGAAAGTATTTATACCCCTTGACGAATTCCACATTTTGTTGTGTTACAGCCTGAATTCAAAATGGATTTAATTGTTTTGTTTTTTTCCTCTCACCCAAATCGACACACAATCCCCCATAATGACAAAGCAAAGGCAAGTTTAGACATTTTTGCACATTTATTTAAAATTAAATACAGAAATATCTAAATTTACATAAGTATTCACACCCTTTTGCTATAAAACGCCAAATTTAGCTCAGGTGCATCCAATTTCCTTTGATCATCCTTGAGATGTCACTGCAACTTGGAGACTGTGGCCATTTCAATTGTTTGGGCACGACTTAAGAAACACCTATATTTAGGTCTCACAGTTGACTATAAACATGCTGTCCAAGGAACTGTCTATAGATCTCCGAGATTTGTGATGAGGCATAGATCGTAGGGAAGTGTATACAAATATTTCTAGAGCATTGAAAGTTTCCAAGAGCATAAAAAATATATATTGAACTATCCAGACTCAAAGTAATGATGGACTGTCATTTCTCTTTGCTTATTTGAGCTGTTCTTGCCATAATATGGACTAGGTCTTTTACCAAATAGGGCTATCTTCTGTATACCACCCCTACCTTGTGACCAGACAACTAATTGGCTCAAACACATTAAGGAAAGAAATTCCACAAATGAACTTTTAACAAGGCACACCTGTTAATTGAAATGCATGCCAGGTGACTACCTCATGAAGCTGGTTGAGAGAATGCCAAGAGCGTGCAAAGCTGTCATCAAAGCAAAGGGTGGCTACTTTGAAGAATCTAAAACACATTTAGATTTGTTACACTTTTTTGGTTACTACATGATTCCATAGGTGTTATTTCATCGTTTTGAGGTCTTCACTATTACTCTACAAAGTAGAAAATAGTAAAAATAAAGAAAAACCTTTGAGTAGGTGTGTGAACTTGGCCGGAGCTGTATATTTACCCATTTTGAATTCTGACTAACTACAAAATGTGGAATAAGTCAAGGGGTATGAATACTTTGACGGTACATACCATTGAAGACAAATATGTGTAAGAGAATGTAGGAATTGATGTACCAACAGTGCATTATTCACACATCATTGACAAATGAAAACTGATTTATTACAATCATATGAATTGTTATATCGCTTTGACCACAGCAATTGGTTGATTATCACACTGACAGAGAACTTTGTACTGCAATTTCTCAATGCTTCAGTTCCTCATGTCTCCCGGGTAAGAGAACCATCACAACACTGTTGGAGAAACCAGGACTCTTCTCCCCTTCTGGTGACTCAGTCCTTCACCCTTCCACCACCACCATAAACACTCTCCCAACAGGGAGACTGTAGAGGTTGGTCTATTAGAGGCTTGCAAGCCCCATCTTTGTGTCTAAAAAAGGAGAAGTCTTTTTACTCCGTCAATCCACAAGAAGCTCGGGAAGAGCTGCTGTGTAGAACAGCTTCGAAAATGAAAGGCAGAATTCATAAGCAGAAAAAAATATTGATTGTTTACATCTTAAATCTGCGCTGGGCTCTGAGGAAAGAGAGAGAGAGAAAAATCCCCTAAAATCCGGGCAATTTCTAAAAGAAATATGATATTTTTAATCAGGATGTGTGGCTGGACTTTGGCGCTATTGATGACTTGTTAACTACGAAACATATAAATACTAATCTGCATTAACTCCTTAATGGTACACAACGAAGACTGAAATGTGTTAGGGAGGACAAGTGCAGACGAGCCAATTTAAGGGGATTTATAGTGTCTAACATCCAACTAATGTTGGTCTGTCATGTTCTGTTTGTAGAAGTCGCTGTAATGGAGGATTGGGTACAAATTACATAGAACCTCCCAGCTGGATTACAAGGACGTTGTGCCATGACCAGATAAGTACAGTGTTTGTTCAATATCCCGTCAAACCTATATGTAATAACATAATTATTAAGCATCTTCAATTTAAGTGAAGAATTCTGGATGACGCTTAAACTAGATATATTTTGAGAAAGGACAGCAGGACATTCCAATAAAGTGGGTTTACAAACCTTTGGTGACAGTTTTTTCTCCGTTACATTCCTACCAGAGCCCATCAAGATAACTTCAGGAGAACTAAGTACCAAAGTTCTACAGTCTCCTTGACCATGAACGAAGATCTCATTAATACACTAGTAAATGTACCATGGACAAGTTGGTATGTTTTTCCTTCTTCAATCCCCCATATTGAAAAAAAAGAAGGAATGAGCCAGTTCTATGCAGGCTATAGATATAACTAAACACAAAAACAAATGTTTTAAGTGAGAAGCTGGTCTGAAGCCAAACACTTTTTCATGAGCACCACAATGCCTACTTCGCCCATGCTCTACCAAGGTTTTCTAGCACACATTTTTGACATTCTACTGCAGCTACAGTCAGGTCCAAAATGATTGGGACCATTGATAAATAATGAGCAAAAAAAAAAAAAAAAAAAATACTGAGCTGTGTGTGACTCGTTTCAAGAAACTAGGCATATTTCGCGCGTCACTACATCACAGAAGAGCCATTTGAACGTAACTTTTTTTATTTATCAAAATTATATTTTTGCCAGAAATGCCTTCTGGAACATGTGAACTTTCATGCGCCTTAATAACAAACTTGTATGCCATCTGTTAATATGAATAAAACATTCTAAATTTGAGCATAGTTGGTTTAACCACAGAAAAAGACAGCAACCAATTCGCTAGCTATGATTGGCTGCAATAATGAGTGGGCTGGACATGCCGAGAAATTAGTTTGGTCTGCCATGTAGCACGCTTCTGTCTGTCTATAACATGAGCTGGTCAGTATGTGTAGGTAATCCTTTCTAACGTGGCTTTATTGAAATATATTGTGTAGTAGAACTGCATAAGTGTTGCTCTCCACTTTCTGGAAGACCGAGTTTTGAAATGAGGAATGCACAGTGCATTTAGAGAATGATAGCTAAGGAGATGGAGAAAATCCTGTCGTTTGATTGCAAACGGAGTCGAAAAGAGACAACGTCAGGCTTGTTGTATAAAACACCTGTCTCCGGATTACATCTTCAAACTAAGGGCAACCATGGTATCCGTGACAGAGAGGGAAAAGTGACCATCCAAGTACATAACCAGTCAAAAGATTGGACACCTACTCTTTATTTTTTACATTGTATTTTTTACATTGTAGAAAAATAGTGAGGACTTCAAAACTATGAAATAACACATATGGAATCATGTAGTAACCAAAAAAGTTTAACAAATCTACATTTATTTTATATTTAAGGTTCTTCAAAGTAGCCATCCTTTACCATGATGACAGCTTTGCACACCCTTGGCATTCTCTCAACCAGCTTCATGAGGTAGTCACCTGGAATGCATTTGCTTGGCGCTCACTCTGGTACTCCTGATTAAAATCACGAACGCACCCGTAATATAAACCAGCCTTTAGTCTTGAACTCTTTGGTTGTTTAATACATGGCCTCAAATGTGAATCCTTAAAGAGATGGGTGCGGCTAAGGCTTTAGAGGGTGTGAACAATGCTGACAAAGCTCTCCAGTAGGTGAACCAAAACATTCAAAAGAGCCATTTTCTCAAAAGTGAGGTTACAAGTTTATCACCTTTCAAAGCAGAATGCTTTCCCATTGTTCCAGTGTATGATATACAATTTATTTTTAGGCGCTGAGTTTCTACTTTAATCCAATGTAAAAAACACCACTTCAACTTTTGCTACATAAGATCGAATCGAGCTGGTCGGTCACATATTGTATGCTCCAAAACACTTATACATTTGCTCAGATAAAAAGACTCCATTTAACAATACATTTTTTTTCAAACAAATATATGGGTCAAAATTATTGGCACCTGTTTTCAATACCTCACCCTGCGAGGATAACGGCACTGAACCATTTCTAAAAAGTTTTATAAGATTGGAGAACACATTAGACCATTCCTCCATACAGAATCTTTCCAGATCCCTGATATCATTCATAAATGGTCAGTTAACCATTTATTTATGGATTTTGTGTGCTTGGGGTTATTGGGGTTTGGGGTTATTGTCTTGCTGGAAGATCCAAGTTCATGATGCCGTTGACCTTAACAAGGGCCCCAGGACCAGTGGAAGCAAAATATAA
This sequence comes from Oncorhynchus clarkii lewisi, assembly GCF_045791955.1. NCBI lineage: Eukaryota > Metazoa > Chordata > Actinopteri > Salmoniformes > Salmonidae > Oncorhynchus > Oncorhynchus clarkii. The sequence goes on from NC_092166.1 coordinate 53,801,408, forward strand.
TTCTTAATTTCTTAACTCATCAACATGCTTTTAGTAAATCCAGATTCCCAGATATTTCTAAGCGTGTATACGATCAATTATTTTAATAATATTTAACTAGGCAAGTCAGTTAATATCAAATTCTTATTTACAATGACGGCCTACACCGGCCAAACACAGACGACGCTGGGCCAATTGTGCACCGCCCTATGGGACTCTCAATCATGACCGGATGTGATACAGCCTGGATTCGAACCAGGGACTGTAGTGACGCCTCTTGCACTGAGATGCAGTGCCTTAGACCGCGGCGCCACTCGCGAACCCTCCAAAGTACGTATGCATAACTCATCAGATACATGATTTGTAAAATAACATACTTGGTTTTACTTGCATTAAGTACCAATTTCAGCTTTTCCCTGTTTTCTACAGGGAAACAGAAGTTGGTCAGCTGAGGGGGCAATAGCATATACCACAGTGTCATCTGCATATAGGTGAAAGCATACATTCTTTTAAACAGATAAACCAATATTGCTCACGGAAATAGTGAAAAGAAACACCCTTAGTCGTGTCCAGAAAACCTGATTCAAAGTCATCAGTAAATACACACTACATTCTGTCCTTTAAATAACTTTCAAACAAGCTACACACAGCTTGGTCCAGGGCAATTTATGAAAGCCTTTGAATAAGTAATGAGTAATGTTTTAGATAGCTCAATAAAAAGGGCTGCAAAGTGTTTCTTACTACCCAAACAATTAAGAACATCATTTAAAACCAAACAAGAAGCAGAGATGGTGCTACGACCTGGTCTGACATGACTGATGTACATTTAGAATACATTTCGTAGTTAAAAAGGATCTAAAATGTGTATTTTACAAGGATTCTTGAATTTGGAAATGGGGTAAAATGTACTTTGGTCACACGGATCTACACCTTTGTTAAGGGGGAGTATATGGGTCACATTCCAGACCCTGGGGAAAGTGCCAGAAAAAAATTGTAAGGTAAAAAAAAACAAGTAAAATCATTTCTGCAAATCTGAAAAGCTGCAGGAAGTAAGGATCAAGCAAATTAGCCCCAGTGAATTATTATACAAATATCTATCTATATACACACACACACATTCATATATATATATATATACACACATGCAATTGAAGTCGGAAGTTTACATACAACTTAGCCAAATACATTTAAACTCAGTTTCACAATTCCTGACATATAATCCAAGTAAAAATTCCCTGTTTTAGGTCAGTTAGGATCACCACTTTATTTTAAGAATGTGAAATGTCACAATAATATTAGAGAGAATGATTTATTTCAGCTTTTATTTATTTTATTACATTCCATAGTCAGGTTTGTAAGGCCTCATTGCTCACGCACTTTTTCAGTTCTGCCCACAAATGGGATTCTATGGGATTGAGGTCAGGGCTTTGGGATGGCAACTCCAATACCTAGACTTCATTGTCCTTAAGCCATTTTGCCACAACTTCGGAAGTATGCTTGGGGTTATTGTCCACTTGGAAGACCCATTTGCTACCAAGCTTTAACTTAAACTGATGTCTTGAGATATTGCTTCAATATAGCCTCATCATTTTAATTCCTCATGACGACATTTATTTTGTGAAGTGCACCAGTCCCTCCTGCAGCAAAGCACCCCCACAACATGATGCTGCCACGAATGTGATTCACGGTTGGGATGGTGTTCTTCGGCTTGCAAGCCTCCCCCTTTTTCCTCCAAACCTAACGATGGTCATTATGGCCAAACAGTTCTAATTCTGTTCCATCAGGCCAGATGACATTTTTCCAAAAAGTACGATCTTTGTCCCCATGGTCAGTTGCAAAAAGTAGTCTGACCTTTTTATGGTGGTTTTGGAGCAGTGGCTTCTTCCTTTCTGAGCGGCCTTTCAGGTTATGTCAATATAGGACTCGTTTTACTGTGGATATAGATACTTTTGTTCCGGTTTCCTCCAGCATCTTCACAAGGTCCTTTGCTGTTGTACTGGGATTGATTTGCACATTTTGCACCAAAGTACATTCATCTCTAGGACACAGTGCGTCTCCTTCCTGAGCGGTATGACGGCTGCGTGGTCCCATGGTGTTTATACTTACGTACTATTGTTTGTACAGATGAACGTGGTACCTTTAAGCATTGGGAAATTGCTCCCGAGGATGAACCAGACTTGTGGAGGTCTACAATTTTTTGATGAGGTCTTGGCTGATTTCTTTAGATTTTGCCATGATATCAAGCAAAGAGTCACTGAGTTTGAAGGTAGGCCTTGAAATACATCCCCAAAGTAAATGTCCTAACCGACTTGCCAAAACTATAGTTTGTTAAAAAAAAATGTGTGCAGTGGTTGAAAAACAAGTTTTAATGACTCTAACCTAAGTGTATGTAAACCTCCGACTTCAACTGTATGTATGTATGTATGTATATATTTTTTTACATCAATCTTGCTCAAGACGTCTAGTACATCACAAGAGAAAGTTCTTGAAATTAAATCAAAAGATTCACCAGAAATTGACGGAACTTCAATAGAGCAACTATAGGCTGGGAGAGGAGAAGCAGCTGACTGATTGGCCTGGGTCAATTAAAACACAATTTCTTTCAAATAAAACAAAAATGTACATCATTTTTTTTTGCAAATGCAGATTTTTTTTAACGCAAAACCACTGGTGTGTGACTAAAGAGCTATATTATATATATATATATATATATATATATATATACACACACACACACGTCATCGTGGGTTTTGCGTCGAAATTATTATACATATGCATAAAAATAACCCCATACCTACTGTAACATATGGTGGTGGATGGTTAATTTTATGAGGCTATTTTGATACCACTGGTCCTGGTACCATGGTTAAGGTCAACTGAACTGTACCCAGTACCAGGACATGTTTGCCAAAAACCTGGTTGCCTCTGCCAGGAGATTGAAACTTGGCAGCATTGGATCTTCCAGCAAGACAACCACAAGCATACATTGACATTTCACAAAGAAACTGTTAATTGGGCACAAAATCAAAAATCTCAGTCTCCGGACATGAACCCAATTGAAAACATGCGGTTTGAATTGAAGAGGGCAGGTCATAAGCGTAGACAAAAGATATCAAGGATCTGGAAAGTTTCTTCATGGAGGAACGGTCTAAGATCCCTCCCAATGTGTTCTCCAATCTCATACAACATTTTAGAAAAAGGCTCAATGGCATTATCCTCGCAAGGCGAGGTATTGAAAACAGGGGTGCCAATAATTGACCCCTACCTTTTTTTGGGGGGGGGCATATTATATATATATATATATATATATATATATATATATATATATATATATATATATATATATATATATATATCTGAGCAAATGTATTAGTATAAAATATAAATTGTAAAACAATTGTGAGCATACAATATAGCTCTGTATTTGTATTACTTCATTTAATATTTTTTGCACATCTTTCGCTGCTTAGCATTCAAACGTTCTCAAACGTCTGCAGGCTGATCTTGGTCGTCGGGTGAAAGGCGTTTCCTCCGACACATTGGTGCAGATGGCTTCTGGGTTAAGTGGGCGAGTGTTATGAAGCGCGGTTTGGTGGGTCATGTTTAGGAAGGACGCACGACTCGACCTTCGCCTCCCGAGCAGGTTGGGGAGTTGCAGCGATGAGACAAGATCGAAATTGGGGAGAAAAAGGGTTTAAAAATGTATACTGAACAAAAATATAAAAGTGTTGGTCCTATATTTCATGAGCTGAATAAAGATCCCAGAAATATCCAAACGCACAATGTTGTGCACAAATGTGTTTACATCCCTGTTTGTAAGCATTTCTCCTTTGCCAAGATAATCCATCCCCCTGACAGGTGTGGCATATCAGGAAGTTGATTAAACAGCATGATCATTATACAGGTGCACCTTGTGCTGGGGACAATAAAAAGGC